>NW_006791041.1:236002-282414 GCF_000442215.2 Lipotes vexillifer | reverse complement strand
AGCAATTATACCCCAATAAAGATGTTAAAAAAAAAAAAAAAGAATGGAATGTGCCAGGAAAAATTCCTTTAAGTTTATATCTCATTATTTCTTGTTCATATTTTAAATTTAATTTTTATTTTTTATCACAGCAAATTTGATTACAATTTTTTTTTTGTTCTAGGTGTGCAAGATGTGGTTCTTTCACACATATACATATATCTATTCTTCTTTGGATCCTTTTCCCATGTAGGTTATGACACAATGTTGAGTAGTCTTCTCTTGGTATTCCGCAGGTCTTTGGTGATTATATACTTCACCTATGTTTGTATATCTCTGTTAACCCTGACATCCTAATGTATCCAATCCTCACAGGTTTCGATTGGTGAACCATAAGTTGGTTTAATGAATCTGTGATTGCCTTTCTCTCTGGAAATATCTTCACTGGTATCAATTTTTAGGTAACACCCATAAGTGATATCATCGGATATGTGTCTTTCGCTTTCTGACTTACTACAAGTTGTGTGATTACCTCTAGAGTCATCTACGGTGCTGCAAATGGCATTGTGTCATATTTTTCCTTGGCTAATATTCCATCTGTACATGTAGCAGTTCTTCTTTGTCCACTCACCTCTTGATGGACTTTTTGGTTGCTTCCATGTCTTGGCTATTGTAATACTGCTGCAAGGCACATTTGCCTGCCTGTGTCTTTCCAATTCTGTCTTCTTAGGTTATAGGCCCAGGAGTGGGCCTGCTGGATCATACAGTAGCTCAATGTTTACCTTTTAAAGGCACCTCCATTCTGTTCCCATTAGTGGCTCTTACCAGGTTACGTCCCATTTCAAATTGAGGGTATGCATTTCTCCGAAACCTCTTCAGCATTGATCGTTTGTAGTTTCTTTTCTTATGGTTATTCTGAATGGTGTGAGCTGATACCTCTGTGTGGTTGGATTTGCATGTGTCTTATAATCCCTTGAAATTGAGCTTTCAGGCATGTCCTTTTATTTTTCAAACTGTTATTACAGCTTAGTTCTTCAAAATGTTTTCTTGAAATATGTGCCACATTTTGAAATATTTTGGCCTTTACCTCCCTCAAGACATGTTGAGGGCAGGTTTCCTTTACAGCCCTGCAGTACTTGTTCATATGAAGTGACCATTAACATAGGTTTTAAAGCTGCTTTTGCAGGTAACAGCCACAGGGCGGTAGCATTTCATAATATTATGAAATGTAATTGAACACACTATATATATATATATATATTTTTTTTTAATTTCCATTGTTACTTTTTTAAAGTAAAATTATAATTCAAGTTCTTTGTAACAAGTAAAATTTAAAAAGATTAAAGGAAAAGATAATATTTTACCACTTGCCATCCTTTCCCATTTACTGAAACGACCAGCATAATGTGTAGATTTCTCATTTTATCCAGGTGTTCTATACATCTGGAATATCATGTTTCTCACTGTAGAAAAACTGATTTAGCTCTCACACTTTTCATAGGCTACATAACAATCCATAGAACAGAAGTACCAACTATTTCAGACTTAGCTTTTTGAGGGACACTCAGGTTACTTACTCTTTTATTTTGTTATTCTGCTAATTTGTTTTAACCCAAGAAAATATTTTTTTAAAAAAAACAAAACAAAATTAAGCTAGGGGTAAGAATTAGGGATTAGGGTACGGGTTAGGGTTAGGTTACAGGTTAGGATAAGGGTACAGGTTAGGGTTAGGGTAAGGGTTAAGGAACAGTTTAGGGTACGGGTCAGAGTTAGAGTTAGGGTTAGGGTACGGTTAAGGTATGGCTTAGGGTACGGCTATGGGTTAGAGATTGGGTTAGGGTTAGGGTACGGGTGAGGGTTAGGATTAGGGTATGCGTTAGGGAACAGATTAGGGTACGGCTACAGGTTAGGATTGGTATAAGGGTTAGGGTACGGGTTAGGATTAGGGTAAGGTTTAGGGTATGGATTAGGGTTAGGGTTAGGGTTGCGGTACAGGTTAGGGTTAGGGTACAGTTTGGGTTATGGCTACGGTTTAGGGTTAGGGTAAGGGTTAGGGTACGGGTTAGTGTTAGTGTACGGGTTAGGTTTACGGTACGTGTAGGGGAAGGCTTAGGGTTAGGGTTAGGGAACGGGTATGGTTTAGGGTACAGGTTAGCATACGACAACAGGTTAGGTTTAGGGTATGTGTTAGGTTACAGGTTAGTTTTAGTGTACGGGTTAGAATAAGGGTACGGGTTAGGGTAAGGTTTAGGGTTAGGGTTAGGGTACGGTTTAGGGTACAGGTTGGGTATGACAGCGGATTAGGGTTAGGGTACGTGTTAGGGTACGGGTTAGTGTTACTGTACCTTAGGATTAGGGAACGGGTTAGAGTAACGGTTAGCATTAGGGTTAGGGTTAGGGAACGGGTACGCTTTAGGGTACAGGTTAGGGTACGACAACGGGTTAGGTTTAGGGTACGTGTGAGGGTACAGGTTAGTCTTAGTGTACGGGTTAGGATTAGGGTACAGGTTAGGGTAAGGGTTAGTGTTAGGGCTAGGCTTAGGGTTAGGGTTAGGGTACGTATTAGGATAAGGGTTAGTGTTAGTGCACAGTTTAGGATTAGGGTACGGGTTAGGATAAGGGTTAGTGTTCAGATTAGGATTAGGGTTAGGGAACGGGTACGGCTTTGGGTACAGGTTAGGGTATGACAACGGATTAGGTTTATTGTACATTTTAGGGTACAGATTAGTGTAGTGTACGGGTTAGAATTAGGGTACGGGTTAGGATAAGGGTTAGGCTTAGGGTTAGGGGTAGAAAATGGGTATGGTTTAGGGTATAAGTTAGGGTGCGACAATGGGCTATGGTTAGGGTAAGTGTTAGGGTATGGGTTAGTGTTGGTGTATGGGTTAGGGTTAGGAAACGGTTTAGGGTTAGGTTTAGGGTTAGTATACGGGTACAGTTTAGGGTACAGGTTAGTGTACCACAACGTGTTAGGGTTAGGGTACGTGTTAGGGTATGGGTTAGTGTTAGTGTATGGGTTAGGATTGCACTTCGGTTTACGGTAAGGCTTAGGTTTAGGGTTAGGTTTCAGGTTAGGGTTAGCGAACAGGTACATTTAGGGTACAGGTTATGGTACGTCAATGTGTTAGGGTTAGGTTACGTGTTAGGTTACAGGTTAGTGTTAGTGTATGGGTTAGGTTTAGGGTACGAGTTAGGATAAGACTTAGGGTTAGGGTTTGGGTTAGGGTTAGGGAATGGGTACAGTTTAGGGTACAGGTTAGGGTACGACAATGGGTTAGGTTTAGGGTATGTGTTAGGGTAAGTGTTTGGATTAGGGTACTGGTTAGGGTAAGGGTTAGGGTTTAGGATATCGTTAGGGAATTGTTACTATTTCGGGAACAGGTTAGGGTACAACAACGGGTTCGGGTTATGGTACATGATAGGGTACAGGTTAGTGTTAGTGTACAGTATAGGGTTAGGGTATGGGTTAGGATAAGTGTTAGGATTAGGTTTAGGGTTAGGGTTAGAGTTAGGGAACGGGTACTGTTGAGGGTACAGTTTAGGGTTTGACAGCAGGTTAGGGTTATGGTACATGTTCGGGTATGTGTTAGTGTTAGTGTGCTGGTTAGTATGAGGCTATGGGGTTAGGGTAAGGGTTATGGTTAGTGTTAGCGTTAGGGAGCGCGTACCGTTTAGGGTACAGGTTTGGGCATGACAACGGGATAGGGTTAGGGTACGTGTTAGGGTACGGGTTAGTGTTAATGTATGGGTTAGCATTAGGTTACGGGTTAGGTTAAGGTTTATGTTTTGGGAACAGGTATGGTTTTGGGTACAAGTTAGCGTACAACAACGTGTTAGGGTTAGGATACGTGTTAGGGTGCAGGTTAGTGTTAGTGTACGGTTTAGGATTAGGGTACAGGTTAGGGTAAGAGGGTTACGGTTAGGGAACAGGTACGGTTTAGGGTATACGTTAGGGTATGACAACGGGTTAGGGTTAGGGTACGTGTTAGGGTACTGGTTATTGTTAGTGTATGGGTTAGGATTAGGGTACGGGTAAGTGTTAGGTTTAGGGTTAGGGTTAGGGAACTAGTATGGTGTAGGGTACAGGTTAGGTTACGACAATGGGTTAGGGTTATGCTATGAGTTAGGGTATGGGTTAGTGTTAGTGTATGGGTTACGATTAGTGTACGGGTTAGGATAAGGTTTAGGCTTAGGGTTAGGTTTAGGGTTAGGTAACGTGTACGATTTACGGTACTGGTTATTGTATGACAGCAGGTTAGGATTAGGGTACATGTTAGGGTACGGGTTAATGTAACTGTATGGGTTAGGATTAGGGTACGGGTTAGGGTATGGTGTAGGGTACAGGTTAGGGCATGACAACAGTTTAGGGATAGGGTACGTGTTAGGGAAGAGGTTAGTGTTAGTGTATGGGTTAGGATTAGGGTTCGGGTTTGGGTTAGGATTAGGGTACAGGTTAGGGAACAACAGCAGATTAGGTTTAGGGTATGTGTTAGGGTACGGGTTAGTGTTAGTGTACTGGTCAGGGTTAGGTTAATGGTTAGGGTAAGGGTTAGGGGTAGGGTTAGAGTTAGGGAACGGGTACAGTTAGGGTACAGGTTAGGGTACAACAATGCGTTAGGTTTAGGGTACGTGTTATGGTACATGTTAATCTTAGTGTATGGGTTAGTATTAGGGTACGGGTTAGTGTCAGGGTTAGGGTTAGGTTTAGGGTAGAGTTAGGGAACTGGTATCGTATAGGGTACAGGTTAGGGTACAACAGTAGGTTAGCTTTAGGGTACATGTTAGGGTACGGGTTAATGTTAGTGTACCGGTTAGGATTAGGGTAAGGATTAGTGTAAGGTTTAGGGTTAGGGTTAGGGAACGGGTACGGTTTAGGTTACAGGTTAGGGTACGACAATGGATTAGGGTTAGGGTACATGTTAGGGTACAGGTTAGTGCTAGTGTATGAGTCAGGAATAGGGTATGGGTTAGGGTAAGTGTTATGGTTAGGTTTATGGTTAGGGAACGGGTACGGTTTAGGGTACAGTTTAGGGTACAACACTGGGTTAGGTTTAGTGTACATTTTAGGGTATGGGTTAGTGTTAGTTAATGGGTTAGGATTAGGGTACGGGTTAGGGTACATATTAAGACAACCGATAGGTTTAGGATACGTGTTAGTGTACGAGTTAGTGTTAGTGTACGGGTTAGGATTAGGGTAGGGGTTAGGGTAAGGTTTAAGGTTAGGGTTAGGGAATGGGTACGGATTAGGGTATGCGTTAGGGTTAGGGTTAGGGCTATGGTTAGGGTTAGGCTTAGGGTTAGGGCACGTGTACGATTTAGGGTACAGGTTAGGGTACGACAACGTGTTAGGGTTAGGGTATGTGTTAGGGTACGCGTTAGTGTTAGTGTATGGGTTAGGGCTAGGGTAAGGTTTATGTTTAGGGTTAGGGTATGGTTTAGGTTAAAGGTTAGTGTACGACAATGGATTCAGGTTAGGGTAGGTGCTAGGCTAAGGGTTAGTGTTAATGTATGGTTAGAAATACAGTACGGGTTAGGGTAAGGGTAAGGGTTAGGGTTGGGGTTAGGGTTAGGGATGGTTACGGTTTAAGATACAGTTTAGTGTATGAGAGTGGGTTACGGTTAGAGTAGGTCTTAGGGTACGCGTTAGGGTGAGGGTTAGGGTTAGGGTTAGGTTTATGGTTAGGAAACAAGTACGGTTTAGGGTACAGGTTAGGATACGACAACGGTTTAGGATTAGGGTATGAGTTAGGATACAGGTTAGTGTTAGTGTACAGTTTAGGATTAGCGTACGGGTTAGCACAAGTGTTAGTGTTAGGTTTAGGGAATTGGTATGGTTTAGGGTACAGGTTAGGGTACGATAATGGTATAGTGTCAGGGTACATGTTAGCGCATGGTTTAATGTTAGTCTACGGGTTAGAATTAGGGTACAGGTTAGGGTAAGTGTTAGGGTTAGTGTTAGGGCTAGGTTTAGGCTTACGGTTAGGCAATGGGTACGGTTTAGGGTACAGGTTAGTGTACGACAATGGGTTAGCGTTAGGGTACATGTTAGAGTACGCGTAAGTGTTAGTGTACGGGTTAGGATTAGGGTTTGGGTTTGGGTTAGGTTTAGGGTTGGTACGGTTTAGGGTACGGGTTAGGGTACGACAATGGATTAGGCTTAGTGTATGTGTTAGGGTATGGGTTAGTGTTAGCGTACGGGTCAGGATTAGGTTACTGGTTAGGGTAAGGGTTAGCGGTAGGGTTAGGGTTAGGGAACGAGTACGGTTTAGGATAAAGTTTAGGGTACGACAACGGGTTAGAGTTAGGGTATGTGTTAGAGTACGTGTTATTGTCAGTGTACGTCTTAGGGTTTGGGTACGGGTTAGGGTAAGAGTTAGGGTTAGGGTTTGGGAACGAGTACAGTTTAGGGTACAGTTTAGGGTATGGCAACGGGTTACGGTTAGGGTACCTTTTAGGGTACAGGTTACTGTTAGTATACAGGTTAGTATTAGGGTACAGATTATGGTTAGGGAACTGGTATGGTGTAGGGTACAGATTAGTTTATGACAACGGGTTAGGGTTATTCTACGAGTTAGGGTAGGGGTTAGTGTTAGTGTATGTGTTAGGATTAGGGTACGGGTTAGGATAAGGGTTAGGCTTAGGGTTAGGATTAGGGTTAAGGAACGTGTATGTTTTTCGGTACTGGTTAGGGTATGACAGCGGGTTAGGATGAGGGTACGTGTTAGAGTACGGGTTAATGTTAGTGTACGGGTTAGGACTAGGGTACAGGTTAGGGTACGGTTTAGCATATAGGTTAGGGTACAACAGGTTAGGCTTAGGGTACGTGTTAGGGTACTGTTTAGTGTTAGTGTACGGGTTAGGATTTGCGTATGGGTTACAGTAAGGTTTAGGTTTAAGGTTAGCGTTAGGGTTAGGGTTAGGGAACGGGTATGGTTTAGGGTACAGTTTAGGGTATGACAACTGATTAGGGTTTGGGTATGTGTTATGGTAGGGGTTAGAGTTAATGTACAGGTTAGGATTAGGGTACGGGTTAGGATAAGGGTCAGGATTAGGGTTAGGATTAGTGTTAGGGTTAGGGAACAGGTATGGGTTCAGGTACAAGTTAGGGTATGACAATGGGTTAGGTTTATTGTACGATATGGATACAGGTTAGTGTTAGTGTATGGTTTAGGTTTAGGGTACAGGTTAGGATAAGGGTTAGGCTTAGGGTTAGGGTTAGGGGTAGAAAATGGGTATGATTTAGGGTACAAGTTAGGGTACGACAATGGTTTATGGTTTGCGTACATGTTAGGGTATGGGTTAGTGCTAGTGTATGGGTTTGGTTTAGGGTATGGATTAGGGTAAGTGTTGGGTTTAGGGTTAGGTTTATGTTTGGGGAATGGGTATGGTTTAGGGTAAAGGTTAGGGTATGACAACGGGTTAAGGTTGGGGTACGTGTTAGGGTACGGATTAATGTTAGTATATGGGTTAGGATTAGCATACGGGTTAGGATAAGGGTTAGGGTTAGAGTACGTGTTAGGATACAGTTTAGTATTAGTGTACGGGTTAGTATTAGGGTATAGGTTAGGGTAAGGGTTAGGTTTAGGGAATGGGTATGGTTTAGGGTACAGGTTAGGTTATGACAAGGGATTGGCCTTAGGGTAAGTGTTAGGGTATGGGGTAGTGTTAGTGTATGGGTTAGGATTAGGGTATGGTTTAGGGTAAGGGTTAGGATACGGGTTAGGGTTAGGGAATGGGTACGGTTTAGGGTACAGGTTAGGGTACAACAATGGGTTAGTGTTAGGGTACGTGTTAGGGTACGGGTTAGTGTTAGTGTACAGGTTAGGATTAGGGTACGGGCTAGGATAAGGTTTAGGATTACGGTTAGGGTTAGGGTTATGCTTAGTGAATGGGTACGGTTTATGGTACAGGTTTGGGCATGACAGTAGGTTAGGTCTAGCGTACGTGTGAGGGTCCAGGTTAATTTTAGTGTTCGCGTTAGGATTAGGGGACTGTTTAGGGTAAGGATTAGGGTTATGGTTAGGGGACATGTACAGTTTAGGCTGAAGGGTAGGGTACGACAATGGGTTAGGTTTAGGGTACGTGTTAGAGTATGGGTTAGTGTTAGTGTACGGGTTAGGATTAGGGTACGGTTTAGGGTATGGGTTAGTGTACGGGTTAGGTTTAGGGAACAGGTATGGTTTAGGGTACATGTTATGGTACAACAACGGGTTAGGTTTAGGGTACGTGTTAGGGTTAGTGTTAGTGTATGGATTAGGATTAGGGTAAGTGTTAGTGTAAAAGTTAGGGTTAGGGTTGGGTTTAGGGTATGGGTACGGTTTAGCGTACAGGTTAGGGTATGACAACGGGTTATTGTTAGGGTACGTGTTAGGGTACGGGTTAGTGTTAGTGTACAGATTAGGATTAGGGTATGGGTTAGGATAAAGTTTAGGGTTACATTTAGAGTTAGGGTTAGGGAATGGGTATGGTTTAGGGTACAGGATAGGGTAGGACAACGGTTTAAGTTTAGGGTACGTGTTAGGGTATGGGTTAGTGTTAATGTATGGATTAGGATTAGGGTACGGGTTTGTGTAATGGTTAGGGTTAGTGTTAGGGAACGGGTATGGTTTAGGGTACAGTTTAGGGTACAACAACGTGTTAGGGTTTGTGTACTGGTTGGGGTAAGGGTTAGTGTTAGTGTATGGGTTAGCATTTGGGTACAGGTTAGGGTAAGGTTTAGTCTTAGGGTTAGGGATCAGGTACTGTTTAGGGTACAGGTTAGGGTATGACAACGAGTTAGGGTTATGGTGCATGTTAGGGTACAGGTTAGTATTAGTGTATGCATTAGGATTAGGGTACGGGTTAGGGTAAGGGTTAGGTTTAGGCTTAGGGTTAGGGTTAGGGAATGGGTACGGTTTAGGGTAAAGGTTAGGGTACCACAACGGGTTAGGGTTAGGGTATGTGTTAGAGTGTGTGTTAGTGTTAGTGTACAGGTTAGGATTAGGATATGGGTTAGGGTAAGGGTTAGGGTTAGTGTTAGGGAACTGGTACGGTTTAGGGTACAGGTTAGGTTACGACAACGTTTTATGGTTAGGGTTAGGGTTAGGTACAGGTTAGTATTAGTGTACGGGTTAGGATTAGGGTACGGATTAGGGTAAGGATTAGGGTAGGGTTAGGGAACGGGTACGGTTTAGAGTACAGGTTAGGGTACGACAATGCTTTAGGGTACATGTTAGGGAACGGGTTAGTATTAGTGTATGGGTTAGCATTAGGGTACGGATTAGGGTAAGGGTTAGGGTTAGGGAACGGGTACAGTTTAGGGTACAGTTTAGGGTATGACAATGGGTTAGGGTTAGCATACGCGTTATGTTGCGGGTTAGTGTTACTGTATGCGTTAGGATTAGGGTACAGGTTAGGGCAAGGGTTAGGGTTAGGGAATGGGTACGGTTTAGGGTACAGGTTAGGGTACGAAAACTGGTTAGGGTTCAGGTACGTGTTAGGGTATGGGTTAGTGTTAGTGCACAAGTTAGGATTATTGTATGGGTTAGGATAAGATTTAGGGTTAGGGTTAGGATTAGGGTTAGGGTTAGGGAAGGGGTATGGGTTCAGGTACAGGTTAGGGTAGAAAAATGGGTTAGGTTTATTGTACATTATAGGGTATAGGTTAGTGTTAGTGTACAGGTTAGGATTAGGGTACGCGTTAGGGTAAGGGTTAGGCTTAGGGTTAGGGTTAGTGGTAGAAAATGGGTATGGTTTAGGGTACAAGTTAGGGTACGACAACGGGTTATGGGTAGGGTACGGGTTAGTGTTAGTGTATGGGCTAGGGTTAGGAAACGGTTTAGGGTTCGGTTTAGGGTTAGGGTTAGGGAATGGGTACAGTTTAGGGTACAGGTTACTGTACCACAACGTGTTAGGGTTAGGGTACGTGCTAGTGTACAGGTTAGGATTAGGGTTCGGGTTAGGGTTCGGGTTCGGGTTAGGGTTAGGTATTTGGTACATTTTGGGTACAGGTTATGGTACGACAACATGTTAGGGTTAGGTTATGTGTTAGATTACGGGTTAGTGTTATTGTACGGGTTAGGTTTAGGGTACGGGTTAGGATAAGGCTTAGGGTTAGGGTTTGGGTTAGGGTTAGGGAATGGGTACAGTTTAGGGTACAGGTTAAAGTACGACAATGGGTTAGGTTTAGAGTATGTGTTAGGGTACAGGTTTAGATTAGGGTACTGGTAAGGGTAAGGTTTAGGGTTCGGGTTATAGTTAGGGAACGGTATGTTTCGGGTACAGGTTAGGGTACGTCAACGGGTTTGGGTTATGGTACGTGATAGGGTACATGTTAGTGTTAATGTACAGTATAGGATTAGGGTATGGGTTAGGATAAGTGTTAGGATTAGGTTTAAGTTTAGGGTTAGGGTTAGGGAATGGGTACTGTTTGAGGTACAGTTTAGTGTACGACAATGGGTTAGAGTTATGGTACATGTTAGAGTATGTGTTAGTGTTAGTGTACGGGTAAGGATTAGGGTTCGGGTTAGGGTTAGGGTTAGTGTTAGCGTTAGGAAACGGGTATGGTTTCGGGTACAGGTTAGGGTATGACAACGGGATAGGATTAGGGTACATGTTAGGGTACAGGATAGTGGTAGTGTATGGGTTAGGATTAGGGTATGGTTTAGGGTAAGAACTAGGATAGGGTTATGGAACGGGTACAGTTTAGAGTACAGGTTAGTGTACGACACCGGTTTAGAGTTAGGGTACGTGTTAGGGAACGGGTTAGTGTTAGTGTATGCATTACATTAGGGTACGGGTTAGGGTAAGAGTTAGGGTTAGGGTTAGGGAACAGGTACAGTTTAATGTACAGTTTAGGGTATGACAACGGGTTAGGGTTAGCATACGTGTTATGGTGCGGGTTAGTGTTAGTGTACAGGTTAGGATTAGGGTACTCGTTTGGGTAAGGGTTAGGGTTAGGAAACGGTTATGGTTTAGGGTACAGGTTAGGGTACGACAACGGTTTAGGGTTAGGATACGTGTTAGGGTTAGGGTTAGTGTTAGTGCACAGGTTAGAATTAGGGTATGGGTTAGGATTAGGGTTAGGGTTAGGGAACAGGTACGGCTTCAGGCACAGGTTAGGGTACGACAATGGGTTACGTTTATTATACATTATAGGGTAGAGATTAGTGTAATGTACGGGTTATGATTAGGGTATGGGTTAGGATAAGGGTTAGGCTTAAGGTTAGGGTTAGGATTAGAGGTAGAAAATGGGTATGGTTTAGGGTACAAGTTAGGGTATGACAGCGGGCTATGGTTAGGGTAAGTGTTAGGGTATGGGTTAGTGTTAGTGTATGGGTTAGGGTTCTGAAACGGTTTAGGGTTAGGGTTAGGGTTAGTGTACGGGTACGGTTTAGGGTACAGGTTAGGGCACGACAGCAGTTTAGAAATAGGGTACGTGTTAGGGTACAGGTTAGTGTTAGTGTACACGTTATGTTTAGGGTACGGGTTAGGGTAAGTGTTGGGTTTAGGGTTAGGTTTAGGCTTGGGGAACGGGTACGGTTTAGGGTAAAGGTTAGGGTACGACAACAGGTAAGGCTTGGGTTACGTGTTAGGGTATGGGTTAGTGTTAGTGTATGGGTTAGGATTAGGGTACGGTTAGGATAAGGGATAGGTTTAGAGTTAGGATTAGGGTGAGGGTGAAGCTTAGGCTCAGGGAACAGGTACGGTTTAGGATACAGGTTAGGCCACGACAACGGGTTAGGGTATGTGTTAGGGTACGGTTTAGTGTTAGTGTACGGGTTAGTATTAGGGTAAGGGTTAGGGTAAGAGTTACAGTTAGAGTTAGGTTTTGGTTTAGGGAATTTGTACGTTTTAGGGTGCAGGTTAGTGTAAGACAATGGGTTAGGGTTAGGGTACTGTTAGGGTATGGGTTAGTGTTAGTGTACGGGTTACGATAAAGGTTAGGTTTAGGGTAAGGGTTAGCGTTAGGGTTAGGGTTAGGGTTAGGGAATGGGTACGGTTTAGGGTACACGTTAGGGTACGACATTGGGTTAGGGTTAGGGTACGTGTTAGGGTACGGTTTAGTGTTACTGTACGGGTTAGGATTAGGATACGGGTTAGGGTTAGGGAATTGGTATGGTTTAGGGTACAATTTAGGGTATGACAATGGGTTAGGTTTAGGGTATGTGTTAGACTATGGGTTAGTGTTAGTGTACGGTTTAGGATTAGAGTACGGGGTAGGGTAAGGTTTAGGATACCGCTTAGGGTTAGGGAACCGGTACGGTTGAGAGTACAGGTTAGGGTATGACAACAGGTTAGGGTATTGTACATGTTATGGTGCAGGTTAGTGTTAGTGTACGGTTTAGGATTAGGGTAAGGTTTAGGGTTAGCGTTAGGGTTGGGGTTAGGGAATGCGTACGGTTTAGGCTACGGGCTAGGGTACGAAAACGGGTTAGGGTTAGGGTACGCGTTAGGGTACAGTTTAGTGTTAGTGTACCGGTTAGTATTAGGGTATGGGTTAGGGTAAGGGTTAGGTTTAGGGAACGGGTATGGTTTAGCATATAGTTTAGGGTATGACAACAGGTTATGGTTAGGGTAAATGTTAGGGTACGGGATAGTGTTAGTGTACGGGTTAGGATTAGGGTACGGGATAGGATAAGGGTTAGGATTACGGTTAGGGTTAGGGTTACGGTTAGTGAAGAGGTATGGTCTACGGTACAGTTTAGGGTACAATGACGGGTTAGGTTTAGCGTATGTGTTAGGGTACAGGTTAGTATTAGTGTATGGGTTAAGATTAGGGTACTGCTTAGAGTAAGGGTTAGGCTTAGGGTTATGGTTAGGGAACAGGTATGGTTTAGGGTGCAGGGTAGCGTTAGACAATGGGTTAGGGTTAGGGTATGTGTTAGTGTACGGGTTAGTGTTAGTGTATGGGTTAGGATTAGGGTACAGGTTAGGGTATGGATTAGGGTATGGGTTAGGGTTAGGGAACAGGTACTGTTTAGGATACAGGTTATGGTATGACAGTGGGTTAGGTTTAGGGTACATGTTAGTGTTAGTGTAGGGGTTAGGATTAGGGTAAGGGTTAGGGCTAGGATTGGGTTTAGGGTATGGTACAGTTTAGCGTACAAGTTAGGGTATGACACTGGTTTAGGAATAGGATATGTGTTAAGGTACAGGTTAGTGTTAGTGTACCAGTTAGGAATAGCGTACAAGTTAGGGTATGACAGTGGTTTAGGAATAGGGTACGTGTTAAGGTACAGGTTAGTGTTAGTGTATGGGTTAGCGTATGGGTTAGGGTAAGGGTTGGGTTTAGGGTTAGGTTTAGGGTTAGGGAACGGGTATGGTTTAGGGTTCAGGTTAGGGTATGACAACGTGTTAGGGTTAGGGTACGTGTTAGTTTATGGGTTACTGTTAGTATTTGGGTTAGGATTAGGTTACGGGTTAGAGTTAGGATTAGCATTAGAGAACGGGTATGGTTTAGCGTGCAGGTTAGGGTATGACAACGGTTTAGGGTTAGGGTATGTGTTTGGGTAAGGTTTGGTGTTACTGTACAGGTTAGTATTAGGGTATGGGTTAGGGTAAGGTTTAGGGTTAGTGTTAGTGTTAGGGGACAGGTATGGTTTAGGGTACAGTTTAGGTTACGTCAATGGGTTAGGTTCAGGGTACATGTTAGGGTAAGGGTTAGCGTTAATGTATTGGTTAGGATTAGGGTACGGGTTACGGTCAGGGTTAGGGTTAGGTTTATGGTTAGGGATAGGGTTAGGAAACGGGTATGGTTTAGGGTACAGGGTAGGGTATGACAATGGGTTATGATTAGGGTCCGTTTTATGGTACAGTTTAGTATTAGTGTACATGTTAGGTTTAGGGTACGGTTTAGGGTAAGGGTTAGAGTTAGGGAACAGGTACGGTTTAGGGTACAGGTTAGGGTACAACAGCGTGTTAGTGTTAGGGTACATGTTAGGGTACGTGGTAGTGTTAGTGTATGGGTTAGCATTAGGGTATGGGTTATGGTAAGGTTTAGGGTTGGGTTTAGGGTTAGGGTTAGGGAATGGGTATGGTTTAGGATACAGATTAGCATATGACAACAGGTTAGGGTTAGGGTACATTTTAGGGTACGGGTTAGTGATAGTGTATGGGTTAGGATAAGGGTACGGGTTAGGGTAAGGTTTAGGGTAAGGGTTAGGTTTAGGGTTAGGGTTAGGGTTAGCAAACAGGTATGGTTTAGGGTTCAGTTTAGGGTACGACAATGGGTTATGATTAGGGTACTTGTTAGGCTGTGGGTTAGTGTTAGGGTACGGGTTAGTGTTAGTGTATGGGTTAAGTTTAGGGTATGGGTTAGGGTAAGGGTTAGGGTTACGTTTAGGGTTAGGGAATGGGTACAGTTCATGATACAGAGTAGGGTACGACAATGGGTTAGGGTTATTGTACGTGTTAGGGTACGGGTTAGTGTTAGTGTACACGTTAGGATTAGGGTACGTGTTAGGGTAAGGGTTATGGTTAGGTTTAGCGTTACGCTTACGGTTAGGGTTAGGGTTAGGGTACGATTTAGGGTACAGGTTAGGGTACTACAACGGGTTAGCATTAGGGTTAGGGTTAGGGTATGGTTTAGGGTACAGCTTAGGATACGAGATCGGGTTAGGGTTAGGGTACGAGTTACTGTTAGTGTATGGGTTAAGATTAGGGTATGGTTTAGGGTGAGGTTTAGGGCTAGGATTAGGTTTAGGGTTAGGGAACGGGTACAGTATAGGGTCCTGGTTAGGGTACCACAACGGGTTAGGTTTAGGGTACATGTCAGGGTATGGGTTAGTGTTAGTGTATGGGGTAGGAATAGCGTATGGGTTAGGGTAAGGTTTAGCGTAAGGGTTAGGGTTAGGTTTAGGGTTAGGGTTAGGGAACGGATACGGTTTAGGGTACTGGTTAGCATACGACAATGGGTTAGGGTGAGGGTACATGTTAGGGTATGGTTTCGTGTTAGTGTACGGGTTAGGATAAGGTTACAGGTTAGGGTAAGGATTAGTGTTAGGTTTAGGGTTAGGAAACGGGTACGGTTTAGGGTACATGTTAGAGTATGACAACGGGTTGTGGTTAGGGTGCGTGTTAGTGTACAGGTTAGTTTCAGTGTACGGGTTAGGATTAGGTTACGGGTTAGGGTTAGGGAACGGGTACGGTTTAGGGTACAGGTTAGGGTATGACAATGGTTTAGGGTTAGGGTACGTGTTAGGTTACTGGTTAGTGTTACCCTAACATGTTACCCTAACCCTAACCCTTACCCTAAGCCGTGCCCTCATCCTAACACGTGTCAGCTTCACTTTTGGTCAGGAATGAATGCTTTACGGATTCACTTTATGGATTCACTTTATGTGTGCTGTGTATATGAATGTGCCTGTGCTTATTTGCATACGTATGCTGTGCATGTGCATAGGTATGTGCACTTGCACACGTTAGTGTTCACTTGCTCACGTTGGTGTGTGCATGGGCATATGCGTGCATGTGTGTTCATATGCTAGTGTGTGAATATATTTGTGCTGTGCAGCTGCATATGTTTGTGTGTGTGCTGTGTCTGCCTGTGTGCACAAGTGTGTGTTTGGTGGAACCACTTGCTGATATATCCACATGAGAGACCCATGTGTGTGAAATGTATCTCCTATGAGATCAGTCCTAAGCTAGTTTAAACATGATCAAGTTCTGTCTACATTTTAGATTTAGATCTCTGCATGTCTTGTCTACTGATTATTTTTAGAGCTGACCACGTGTTGTCTATAATAAGAAGATTTAGACCTGACCATGTTCTGTGTATGCTAAGACTAGCATGTGTATGGGTAGAAACCCAGGCTTGCCTCAGTACTGGGAAGCTCCGTGCCTGCATCTGAAGGTCAGTGCTTAGATGTCTGGGGTCTGGAGCTGAGGTGGGCTTGTCTACGTAACAGCCTCTTTTGTGAGTGTCGTTACCTGGTCCTCCCAAGGGTCAGTGCTATGGTCGGGGCCTTAGTCTTAATCCCTGCAAGGTTCACCTTCCCTGGGGCTCAGGGAGAATCCGCAGGAGGGCTACGTGGCAATAATTCCAGTTCTCCAGTACGTGCATGGTGTGTAGGGAGGAAGGTTTAGCTGATGAATTCATTTCAGGGCATGCAGATTGGGCAAAAGGCCGATGGGTAACAGCTGAGGCTGCTGTTGAGCTCTCCTTCCAGTCTACCATCCGTACTCAGCAGACCAGAGCTGCCCCTCGGCTTTCAGCCCTGCTGTCCTGTGAGTTTTCTCAACATGTAAGTGAGACGAGAAAGGACAGAGCCTGCCAGAACCAAGGTCATGTGTTCAACTCTAGCATGAAAGCTTTAAAAACAGTTAAAATCATACAGAACCAAAGGGAAAAGAGGAGGACTTCTCTGGGACAAGTGTGGGGAGAGGAGACCCACCTTACACTTTTTCCCATCCCAGGAGGTCCCAGGGACCCAGCTTGTTTCCACAGTAGGGGAGCTACCAGCAGAGCCATGGTGTCCTGACCAAGGGGACGTGTGACCCCAGGTGCAGGGTCTGGGGAGGTGAGGTCATGCTGGGACTGTGGACATGTGACCCAGATGGAGGTGTCTGGGTAGGAGGGGTCACCTTTTGAGAGAGAACATGTGACTTTAGATACAGGTTCTGGGGAGGTGGGTCACCCTGGTGAGTATGGATGTGTGACCCCAGGTATAGGGTGCGGGGACTGTGTGGGTCTCACCACATCTGCATGGGTCAGGATCACATGTACGGGGAGACCGCATACGTGCTTTTTGCCTGCAGTGTGTCCTGTTCCCTTTGAGATTTCCAACCTCTGCATTAAGGGTGTTGCCCTGATTAACCTGTGGTTCCTTTTCTTATCTTAATCTTGTCACATTCATATGAGGTCAGGCATGTTTGAGTGGGTTGCTGCTCTGTGTTCTGGTGAGTAACAACACTTGGTTGTATCATATTAATATCATGACATATCATAAGTCTAATATATGGGGGTCACCACTGCCTGGGCTCCCCTGGACAGAGGTCAGGTGAGCACAGACTAGCGCCCCCTAAGAATGGTCTCCCACGTGCTCTGTGAGGGTACCGTGATGGCCCCTAAGGTAGGGGACTGTGTCTGGGCCTCCGACATTTGTGATGAAGGGGAGTTGAAATGGAATCTCAATTAACAAGACATTTTATTTTAAGTGAAATAAAACACACGTCACATACCCTTTACCATCATCACCATTTTAAGTGCACGTTTCTGGGGCCTCAGATCTATTCACTTTCTCATGGAGCCATCACCACCATTCCTAGAACTTTTCATCTTGCAAAACCAGAATTCCACAACCATGAAAGTCTCACTCCCCGTTCCCTCCCACTACCCCTGGCACCAATATCCACTTCAGTGCCTGAGTTTTCGACTCCAGGGCACCCCCTGGAGTGGAATCTTGCAGTGTTTGCTGACGGGTCACTTTGGAAGAGCTGACTTTCAGTCTGAAGCTCTGCCTGCTTGCATCTGAAGCATCTGCATTTAAGGAGAGGGTGTATGAGGAAGGGGGTATATGAGGGACAAAGGTGTCCAGGGTGCAGATGAGCCAGGACCTGACCAGCTGCCTTTTGGGTCCTCTGGTTCCATCTCTTGGCCTGGGCCTCATCTGCAGCATCCCTGGCCCCGCTGGCACCCCTGGGGTGTTGTCGTCTGAGTGAGATTCCCCTGGTGCCCCTGCTCTCCTTCCCTCCTCCTGCTGGTTGGGGAGGGAACTGCTTGCTGTGTGGTCTCTACTCCTGAGGCACGAAGGACCCTGCAGCGTGGACCTGCAGAGTGTGGGTGTGGTCCCAAGAGCATGGGACCCACATAGGACACAGCATTGTGGTATGACAAGTGCTAGGGATGCCTCATCACTGACAGGGAATGTTGCCAAGATGCTGCTCGGGAGGGTGTGGTGGGTGTCCTGGGACCCTAGAGGCCCCATTCCTATCCTGGAGCTTGGACAGTGCATCCCCATGGGCTCCAGATTCACCCCATATCTCAGCCATATCCCTCTGTCCTGTCTTTGAACTCAGGAAAACGAGCTCTCTTGGGCACAACATAGGCCTGGTCCTGTTGGTATTAGGATTCTTTAATTTAGGCGTTCTGGGATAGCAGCTCTTTTTAGGCCTGAGAAGGAACAGCTCAGGAGTGTACAACAATTTCAGATGAAACTAACTAATATTCAATGACTATCTCTAACTACTTGGTTGTTGATTTCTATTGGTCATTATTCTCCTGGTTTTAGCTCTGATGTGGGGATTACAGAGGAGTCAGCATTTAAATCTTCATAATCTGTGTATTTGTAGCTTCAATATCATTACTGACCCATAGTTTTTTATGGTTTGGGAAGAGTTATTGATTTCATGTATCATGTAAAGGATTCACAATGATGATAGAGCAGCTAAAATTACAATAATGGCTAGTAAATTGTTCACATTTTCATTACCTGTGCATCTATTGTATATATATGAGTTTAGATGTCAATATTAGTGAAATAATATAGAGGACTAGAGAACTTATTTTAAAAATCATTATTGTGTAATGATGAAAATGTAAAAGTTCTTCCATAATCGGTGTGTCCTGAGAACCTAGACGAAATTGATATACCTTAGTGATATACAGGACTTTAGCCTGTGATTTAACTTTGACAAAGCTACATCACTTTTTACTTTTATCTCATTTATTGAGAAAGACATAATTGTTATGGTGTTGGCTTGAAACTGGTTGAAGAGGACTTGAGTCCTTCCTTATTTTACATTTACATAGGTAGGATCTTGAAACATAGGATAATGGTGGAGGGCATTCTAGGATATGGTGTAACCGTTCTAGGTTAGGAGTAGCAGTTTCCAGTGCTAAGACTTCTTGTTTAGATGCAAATGCTTTTCAAAGTATGAAGATTATTAGCATTACTGCTGCTACTGAGATGAACGAGCCTAAAGACAAAATACTTTATGTTGTGTGTGCCTCAGGGTACTCAGACTAACGTAGTGACGTCCCTGAGAGGCCAAGAAAGTGCTGCAGGAAGTCATATTTACTACTACAAATATACTTGTGAAGTGAGTTTTTGCTCATGCTGAGTTAACTGTATAACCTGAGAATCGTGGGAATCAGTGTAGGAAGCCTCCTATAACAGTGAAGACTGCTCCCATGGACGTTAGGTCATGGAAGTGTGCTACTACATAGTATGTATCCTGGAGGACAATGTCTGGGGATGAGTTGGCTAAGATGATTCCTGTCAAACCACCTACTGTAAAAAGAAAAACTAAAGCCTAAAACTCATAATATAGTGGTAGGTCATATAATATTACCTCCGTGAACAGTTGCTAAGCAGGGACTTCCCGGGTGATGCAGTAGTTAAGAATTCGCCTGCCAATTTGAACCCTCGTCTGGGAAGATTCGCACGGAGCAAAAAGCCCGTGCGACGCAACTACTGAAGCCCACGCGCCTAGAGGCCGTGCTCTGCAACAAGAGAAGCCACTGCAATGAAAAGGCCGCGCACCGCAACGAAGCGTAGCTGCCGCTCATCGCAAGCAGAGAAAGCCCATGTGCAGCAACCAAGACCCAGTGCAGCCAAAAAAAAAAAGAAAAGAAAAATTAAAGAAAGAGTTGCTAATCAGCTAGATACTTTTACTCCTGTAGGGATAGAAGTAATTACGGTAGCTGATGCAAAGTATGCTCCTGGGTTGACAGCTATCCCTATGGTAAACATATGATGGGCCCACAAGAGAAATCCTACAAAGCCAGTAGACATGACTCATACTATTCCCAAATAGCTGAAAGGCACTTTTTGTCCTAAATAGTATGTAATGATATGTGAATTTATAACAAACCCTGGTAGGCCATGAATGCAGACTTCAGGGTGACCAAAGAATCCAAATAGGTGTTGGTACAGGATTCGGTCTCTTCCTGACGGGTCAAAGAAAGTAGTGTTTAGATGTCTATCTCTTAACAGTATGGCAATTCTGGCTGCTTGGACTGATGTTTGTAATTGTAGTAATATGGCTATAGTTGGGGAAGATTAAACTAATAGTGGTGTTTGGTATTGGGATATGACTGCTGGTTTTGTATGAAAGACTATAGTAATAAAAGTAATAATACCAAGAATTGAATAGACACCTGCTAAATGTAAGGAGAAAATGGTTAGGTCGACAGAGGCTCCTGTGTGGGCCAGATTGCAGGCTAGAGCTGAATACACGGTTCCACTGGTACCAGAACCAGCTTCTACTATTGGTGATATGAGTAGGAGTAAGAATGATGGGGGAAATAGTCAAAAGTTTATATGATTTATTCGAGGAAATGCTACCTCTGGTGTCCTAGTTATTAGTGGCCCAAGTCAGTTTTCAAACCCTGCAATGTGGTGTGTACAACTATAAAGAAAATTATTACAAGTGCAGGGACTGTTATGACTACCTTACAGATTTGGGCATCTCCAAGTAGCGCTCCAGGTTAGCATAGCTCAGCTTGGATTAATGTACTTAAGGTGCTGCCTGCTACTCCAGCTCAAGCACCAAACAGTAAATATAAAATGCCGATATCTTTGTGATTTGTAGAAAATAATCAGCAGTGTATGAACAGAGGTAAAATGACTGAGTTAGCATTCGACTGTAAATCTAAAGACAGAGATTGAGCCCTCTTTCTGGCAAACCCTCTGGTGAATCAACAAATTGAATTGTAACTTCAGAGAAGCAGCTTCAGTTCTGCCGGTGATTTTCCTGCTTTTTTTTTCTTTCTCAAATGAAGGAGAAGTAGACTGAAGCCAGTTGACTAGAGGATTTGCCTGTTAACTAAAGTTTCCTGGGGTTAAAACTCATCAATCTCGTAAAGATTTGGCTTAATTACAATGTTTGCTTTACATTCAATTGATGTAGGATAAGGTCTTGGAATCCTTATTTTTAGGAATTAAGTAAATTTTACTTGTTTAGGGTTTTGAAAGCTCTTGGTCTGAACTAACCTAAATTCCTAGTCCAGCACCGATAGAAGGGGTGTTATGTGTAGTAATCATGTGGGTATTATGGTTGGTAATGATAGGAAGGTTATTTCTTTGTATGTTCAAATTGTTTTGTTTTTGTGTTGTTTCATGAAGAGAATATAGTTACTGATGTGGAGTATATTAGCTGCAAGTAAAAATATATGCTAAGGACTGCTATGATGGCTATTAGTGTTGGTAGAATGATATTGTCATTTTTGTTATCTCTTGGATAATTATTCATCTGGGTAAAAACCCTGATAGTGATGGGCGATGTCCTAATGATACTATAATGGTGAGGAAAAGGATTGTGATGGGAGGTGTTTTATCTCATGTGTGTGATAATGATACTCTTGTAGTACATGATCTGGGCATAAACAAGAAGAAGAGAGTGTTGTTATGATATAAATTAGTATGTTTAGGATTGTTATAATTGGAATATACTTTATAATAGCTGTTATTCATCCTATATGGGCAATTGATGAGGAGGGTGTAATTTTTTCCAGGTGAGTATGGCTAAGTCTGCCTCAGCCTCCAGCTATGATTTATAATATCACTATGATTAATAGTATATTTAGTTTGATGGATGGTGACATGTGATATAAAACTGATAGGGGTGCAATTTTGTCAGGCTGATAGCATCAGGCCTGCTGTTCATGGGATGCCTTGTGTGACTTCAGGCACTCAGAAGTGAAATGGGGAAAGTCCTACTTTTGTGACAAGGGCGATTGTCATGAGGGTGGATGCATCTGGATTAAAGATTTTTGTTATTCTTTGTGTTCTTTGACCATAGTGTATTACATTAATGATAATAGCCATTGTAAGTAGTATTGATGTGGTGGATTGTTTTAGGAAATATTTGTTGGATGCTTCTGTAGCTTATGGCTTCGTGTTTTTTATTAGAATGGGGATACCATTAACCACTGTGAGCTTGTTATACAATTATATTTCCTGAGAAAATGGTCAGTAGAATAATAGTAAAAACAATGAGAGTTTATTAGTACAGGAAGGATAAATGACAACATTTTGGGGGTATGGGCCTGAAGCTTACTTAGAGAACCTTACTGTATAGCATGTGGTGTAAAGTGGTAGCATGGAGAATGTAAAATTCTTAGGAAGAATTCAATTCCAGGAATAAGAGCATTGAAACCTCTATGATTTACTCTATCAAAGTAACTCTTTTGTCAGACATATTTCTTAAGTTTGTGGTGGGTTGCCTGGTACGATGACAGGTAGTGAAAACTCTCATATACATAGGGCTAATATTAGTAGTAGAAAAAACTTTTCATAAGAGATGTATATGTTGATCCTATCAAACTTCTGGGTAGGATGCTCAAATTCATAGAAAGGAGATTGTTAAATGTGTTTTAATGATGACTTGGGCTGTATATAATTCTGGCACCTAGGGATTGTCGAATGCCCCTAAAAATAGATTGTTGTGGAAATGTTTATTATAAGGAAATTGACATATTCTGTAGGAAGGACGGGGTGAATGGGCCTGCTACATTTTCTACACTGAAGACATATACAGGTTTTTTTTTTTTTTTTTTTTCTTGCGTTATGCGGGCCTCTCACTGTTGTGGCCTCTCCCATTTGCGGAGCACAGGCTCCGGACGCGCAGGCTCAGCGGCCACGGCTCACGGGCCCAGCCGCTCCGCGGCATGTGGGATCTTCCCGAAACGGGGCACGAACCCGCGTCTCCTGCATCGGCAGGCGGACTCTCAAGCACTGCGCCACCAGGGAAGCCCATATACAGGTTTTGATTCTACTTCTGTGAAATCAAGTGGGGCTTCATTGGATTTCTGCTACTGTGGAGATAATCAAATTCTGGGCAGGGGTCAGGAGAAAATTAGTCATAGGTGTTCTCGTGTAATAATTAGTGTTGAAAGTGTAAATGATCCTTTTATCAGTAAGACTGAGAATAGAATAACTGTTACATTACTTCATATGAGATTTGTGTGCTACTGTCCCTAGAGCTCCAGAGAGTGAGTATTTTGAGTCTGCAGTTCATCCAGATCTGAGGATGGAATAAATGGCTGGGTGTGATATGGCTAATATAAATAGCATGCCTACATTTATATGAATTAGTGGATAAGATATGGGAAGAGGAATTCATATTGTGAGAGCCAGGGTTAAGGCTAGCATTGGGGCAAAAATATATAAATTGATGATGTTGATGGACCTAGTAGTTCTTTAATAAGTAATTTGAATGCCTCAGCAATGGGTTGTAATCATCCATGGGGGCTGATGATTGTTGGCCCTTTCTGGATTTGTATATAGCCTAGGATTTTCCATTTAGTTATTATGAGGAATGCTATCGTGAATTAAATTGGGTCATTTGTGAAAGAATGTTGATTATAAACATATTCTTAGGAAGAGAACTTGAACCAGTGCATATAAAGGTTTCAGTTTTACATAATTACTGGGCTCTGCCACCGTAACAAACCCGGTTCTACAGTAGGGTATGTATAAATTAATTGAATGTAGATTATATCATCATTTAGTTTGCAGACAGTTTGTAAAGTAAGCCGTATTGCTCTTGTCCTTTCATACTGGAAGAAATCTGCAATAGACAGAAAGCAACCAGGATGACTCCAGTCTGAACTCAGATCAAGTGAGACTTTAATCGTTGAACAAACAGGCAATTAATAGCAGTTATACCATTGAAATGTCGTGATCCAGCATCAAGGTCATAAACCATATTGCCGAAATGAACTCCAGAATGCAATTACACTGTTATCCCTAGTAAAACTTGTTCCGTTGATCAGTGTTTTAGAAGAACAGGTGATAAAGCATTTTGACTAGCTGGTCCAAATTTTGATCACTCAGAGGTGGTTTTATTCTCCAAAAAATAAATGGCGCACGGGCTCAAGGCGCACCGGCTTCGGTAGTTGTGGCACACAGGCTCAGTAGTTGTGGCCCGCTGGCTTAGTTGCTCCGTGGCACGTGGGATCTTCCAGGACCGGGGGTTGAACCTGTGTCCCCTGCATTGACAGGCGAATTCTTAACCACTGCATCACCAGGGAAGTCCCAGAATCGCAGTATCCCTTTTAATATATCTTAAGCCCAAAGAATCCATGGAAAATTGTTACAGAAAATAAGACAATAAAATATTGTAAGGACTATAGCAGAAGCATATAGTACACAGTTCATATAGACACATCCCAAGCAGTTACAAAGTATATTAAAAGGTAGGCTGGGGGCTTCCCTGGTGGCACAGTGGTTGAGAGTCCGCCTGCCAATGTGGGGGACAGGGGTTCGTGCACCGGTCCAGGAGGATCCCACATGCCGCAGAGTGGCTGGGCCCGTGAGCCATGGCCACTAAGCCTGCGCGTCCAGAGCCTGTGCTCCGCGGTTCGAGAGGCCACAGCAGTTAGAGGCCCACATGCCGCAAAAAAAAAAAAAAATGTAGGCTGCAAGTTTATTTTATTTTTTATTATTTTTTAACATCTTTATTGGAGTAAAATTGCTTTACAGTGATGTGTTATTTTCTGCTTTATAGCAAAGTGAATCAGTTATACATATGCCTATGTTCCCATATTTCTTCCCTCTTTCATCTCCCTCCCTCCCACCCTCCCTAGCCCACCCCTCTAGGTGGTCACAAAGCACCGAGCTGCTCTCTCTGTGCTATGTGGCTGAGGGAGGCTGCAAAAGAATAAGATAAATTATACCCACAAACTCCCAATATTTCCTGAAACATTGCAATCTGAAACCCTATTGTAGGAAGAGAAGATTCCAGGAGACATTCTACAAATGAAGGACTCTAAACCCTGTGGTTGGATAAGGAATTCTGGAAGGAAGGTGTCCTCACCCAAGGAGAGCAGGTTCCTATACTTCTCTAACATCACATCCCTGTACAATTCCCACTCATCTTGGTCCAGGCTTTCTCACTCCTCTTGAGAGAAATCTATGGGCACATCCTGGAATGTCAGCAGTCCCTGAAATTAAAGGTACACATGCCATGTGGCCACGGGAAGAGTTCATAATGTGACCCAAGAAGAAATGGTTTTAATTTGGAAGGGTGTCTTCAATTATCCACTAATTATATATATATATATATATTTAACAAAGTAACTTTCTCTACCTTATTTCTAACTACAAGAAAAGAATGTGGCATGTGATCCACAAAACCAGTATAGAGACTATACTTATCTGGAAAAGAAATGATAAATGATGGTTTCAACACATGCATATGCATTTTTGAATGTTTTATTTATATCAAATTGGATAAAATGTGTATATTTCTCAGACAGAAAAGACATGTAGAGGTAGAAATGTACCTTTCAACTATTCATGGGTACACAAGTACACTAGGGAGATTGTAAAAGTGCAGATTGTGATTCAGTAGGTCCGGTGGGCCTGAGTTCTATTTTTTTCACAAGCTCATTTTTAACTAGTGATGCCACAGTCTCTGATTCATTAACGACAATTGTGAATAGCGGAGGCATAATTAGAAAGGTAAAAATTCCTATTTAATTTTGAACTTAAAGTGTTTTATGGATTGTACACCTTTAATAGGATAGTAAGCACAGCAGCAACAATAATTTGTCAATATTTACTGTAGACCGTGTATCTTTCTAACTTTTTTGTGTAGGATTCCAGGAAAAAGACCTGGGCTGTGGTCACAGTGGGCGGGGCCCCCAGGCCGGGCCGCCCCTCCAGGAACCCCGTTGGGGCCCTGTGCTTCTGAGGGCTCCCCCCCCCGCCCCCCTCCTTCCCGGAAGGCCTCGGGGCAGAGCGGTCCCACCCCCTGCGCTCAGAACTGAGCCCGCGTTTCCGCAGAGCTGGAACTCCCGGCTCGGGGCCGCTTCCCTCCGCTGTCACGGAACTGCCCCGGAGCCCGACAGGAGGGCGGCCTCACTGAGGCTGCCGGCTCTGGAGGGGCCCCGGCAGCCGAAGCCACGACAGTCGTGGGGACGGCGGGCCGGGTAAGTGGGCGCCGACCCTCCGCCTGGTCCGGTGCCCAGGCGGCAGCGCAAGACAAGCTTTTGAGGGGCGGGGGTTCGCTGCCACCCGCCGCTGCTGTGTAGAAACAGCGGACCCCAGCGTCTGGTCCCGGGGAACTTTGGTCCCTCCTCTCACCCCTGCCCTTGGCCTGACTCGCGGGGCCTGTGGGGCGTGGGGAGGGGTTCGGCCTGAGCGTCCTGAGGGGAAACGGGGCAAGGGAGGCGCAGGGTCCGGCTGCAGCGTCAGCGCCCCTCCTCCCGACTGCGGGGAAAGCGGCTGAAAACTCCCGAGGCTCGCAGACGCCTTATTCAGCCGAGTCCCTCTGCGCTCCTTCCTCCCTGAGCTGAAGTACCTGGGGGAGGGGACAGGGCAGGGGACTGGCGCAGGTAATGGGGAACATCAAAAGGTGATTGTTAACTAAGGAAAACCTGCTCTCCCAACGTGAGGAATGTAGCGCTTTTCTTTGTATGCGAAGATGCCAGAGTCTGGGCTCACTGAAATCCTTCCTTTGATATGCACCTCAGCTCTCTGGGGCCTGCATTCTGTATTTGCATATCCTGAGTTCCTCAGGGCCCGCGGCTCACACTGGAGGGCTGCAAGTGCTGATGACTGTGACATCCTTTGTTTACTGAGATGGCAGGAAATATTCCGTTTCTCACAGGCTTGAAGCGCCGACAGTGAAAAAGTGTCAGAGAGTCTCACTGAGCATGTACTTTTGTTTACATATAGATAATATTTATACTTAACTGTGCTAATAGAGGTTCTCAAGTCCAATCAATTTGTACTACTGCCCTCTATGTATTAATTTCATCAATATCATAAGATAAATGCCTATAGAATTGACTTAATCCATTTAAATAGGATAATGATTTTTAAAGGAAACATAATAGAAATATAACAACAAAACCTTTACCACTAAAGGCTGGGTCTGGAACAACCTAAATAAATGTTCCATTGTTAAAATATTGAAAGATATATTCAATACAAATATCAACAAAAATGACAAATAATAAGGGCAGCAGAATGTTGAAATGTTCTATCTTTATCATTAAAGTGGCAGAAAATCATTTATTAGTAGGCACTGGGGGCAGCACATGCCTGATTTTATATATTTGTCATATTTGTACAGTTGCTTCAACAAGTAACTTAAAGACAAAATGGAAAAACAAGGAGGTTTGTGCCTGACATCATGCTGATGTGAAACCAGTGCTGTATCGTGCACTGCTTGCTGTACCCCAGAGTACCTAGACCCTTCTGGTACATGAAGTACACTCTCATCACCATGAGTGCACGCCCATCGCCTTACCTTATATCCTGCCTCTAAGGCAGGCTTGGGGGTGACTACAGTGTGCATTCAGCTATGTGAGGTGCTGGGATCAAAGTGAAGTTCCCAACTTTTGAAGCTGCAGCCTTGAGGGGCACACAGTGATTTCAAGTCGGATCACCTGACTTAAAGTGGGGGCTGATTGATTTAAAGCCAAGGCAGCTGACTTAAAGCCTGCGTCCCTCAGCTTCAGGACGAGACCAACTTTGGCGGTGCACGGGTTCGCTCGAAGCCAGCACTGCTGTTCAGGAAGAGCTTCCAGTAGTGCCTTAGTGCAGGGGGACTTGGTCCGATGTCTTGCCGCTGCCCTCAGAGGGGGGCCACCTGCTCTTCTGGAGGAGAATCAGGGAGGGGGAAGTGCAGAGTCCCGGCCGGAGTTGCGGCACCCATCGTCTGATGGCAGGGAGGGGCGGGGTGGGGCTGTGTGGTGTCCTGGGGCTGGACTCACCAGGTTGACTCAGCCCCTCAGCCTCCTAACCTCCCCCCACACACCCCACAAGAGTTTCCAAAAATATGTAATTGCGCCTTAGGTTCTCAGTCTTCAAACTCACACCCAGGCTCCCAGGTCCCTTGATTCAGCCAATTCCTCTGTTCTCTTTCTTCTATTAGATACAGTACCAGAGGGAGGGGCTGGGGGATGGGACTGGAGGGACCCCGGCAGCACTGGCCTCAGCTGACTAAAGAGAGCCTGGGCCTGTGCTATCACACATGTGCCAGGACACTTAAGGTGGAATCGAGGGGGCCAGTTAGAGGCAGTCCTTGCTGCCTCAAGTGAGTATGGATCACGGTCGGGTGGGGAGCACGCTGACCCTTGAGAAGTACTGTTAGGAGGATGTGTTCCTCCCTCGGCTTCAAGGATGTGGGTGGGCTTCAGGGCTCCAGTTCCCCTCCAGGTCCGACTACACCCCAGCGGCCTTGCAGGCCTGGCTTCCTGTCCCAGAACCTGCCAGGCTCCAGGAAGAATCCAGACTGTAGAGATGGTGCCTGAGCGCTCCAGCTTAAGAAGTGCTGGCCCTGGGGACCCAACAGTGGAGGGAGGAAGGGTGAAGGGAGTAGAGGGGTGGGGTAGGGAGGGGTGGCTGCCCTGGGAGACGTTGAGAGAGAAATATCGCCCCCCACACCCCCTGCCCCCTGCAACTGACCCATTGGTGCCATAGGATCTCAGGGCCTTTTAGTCAGAGATGCCTCTGTTTCTTTACTGCTGTGTTCAAAACTATGCAAAACCAACTCTTCATCCTCTTGCTGCCTTGCCAGGACTTTTAAAGCACTGTTCTTTTGAAGCACTCGTTCCTTAAACTGCAGTTTGGAGCTGTCCCAGATATTTAAAAGTGTTCTCCTGTGCCACCAGGGAAGCCCTACCTGTCCATTTTTAAAGAAGGACTGACAAAGTCACTGTAATAGGTCAGGAGTCTGAGCTCAGGGTAGGTCAAAGGTACTCACAGGGTGGAAGGTGGAAAAAAATAGGTGGGTAAAATAGGAGGTTTGGGAAGTACAGCCAGGACCACCGTGTTCACCGTGCGTACTAATAAAGGCCAGAATTTCCCATTTATTTCTGGTGGGAAGTTTTGATGGTTTCACAGGATCAAACTCAAATCATATTCAAAGTAGGGGGCTTCCCTGGTGGCACAGTGGTTGGGAATCCGCCTGCCAATGCAGGGGACGCGGGTTCGTGCCCCGGTCCGGGAAGATCCCACGTGCCGCGGAGCGGCTAGGCCCGTGAGGCATGGCCGCTGAGCCTCTGCGTCCGGAGCCTGTGCTCCGCAACGGGAGAGGCCACAACAGTGAGAGGCCAGCATACCGCAAAAAAGAGATACAAACTAGGGGATTTCCCCTGAGCATAAAAGGAAGAATCCACCCCTAGCAGGAGTTGCTGCTGAGGAATAAAGAAGCAGATGTAGAGAACGGACTTGAGGACACAGGGAGGGGGAAGGGTTAGCTGGGATGAAGTGAGAGAGTGGCATGGACATGTATACACTACCAAAGGTGAAATAGATAGCTAGTGGGAAGCAGCTGCATATCAGGGAGATCAGCTCAGTGCTTTGTGACCACCTAGAGGTAGGATAGGGAGGGTGGGAGGGAGAAGCAAGAGGGCCGGGATATGGGGATGTATATATACAAATAGCTGATTCACTTTGTTATACAGCAGAAGCTAACACAACATGGTAAAGCAATTATACTCCAATAAAGATGTTAACAACAACAACAAAACCCCCCAAAAAACTAAGTCAGTCAAGCCAACGGAGACACTGTATGTGTTTACAGTTCAAGAAATCCACAAGAGAATCCTTTATTCTGTATGCAATGAATGGTCCATTTGAAAAGAAAAATACTTTCTAAAATGTTGTTTTTCCATTTATTGTTCAGAACATCATTTTTATACTTCTGCATTTCTTACTATTTAAAGCCAAGTCACATGAGTTACAGGGAAGCAGCTGATTGATTTAAAGTTGTGTCATGTGATTTAAAAACCAGTGGCAGGGGCTTCCCTGGTGGCGCGGTGCTTGAGAGTCCGCCTGCCGTTGCAGGGGACGCGGGTTCGTGCCCCGTTTCGGGAGGATCCCACGTGCCGCGGAGCGGCTGGGCCCGTGAGCCATGGCCGCTGAGCCTGCGCGTCCGGAGCCTGTGCTCCGCAAATGGGAGAGGCCACAACAGTGAGAGGCCCGCGTAACGCAAGAAAAAAAAAAAAAAAACAAACAAAACAACCAGTGGCAGTTGATTGATTTAAATCCCGGTCATATGACATGAGGAGTGGGTGCTAAAAACGGCTTTTTCATCTCTGGCTCAGAATATCGTATCTACCTTGGTTTTTCTTATGATTTAGAAAACTTCAGCTGTCTCTCCTTGGAATCATCAGGAGAAAAATACAGTATTTCAGGTTCATTCTTGAAACCAACTTCTCACGGTTAAGGTGTATTGACTAAAAGACCTTCCTTCAAAAGATTCCAAACCTCTGTAGGACACTTCATTGTATTTGGAGAAAAAAGAAGAATGAAATCATGTCCGCAGCTGCAGGAGGCAAGGCAGCCCCCAGGACTAGGGAGGGAGGAGGAGGAAGGGCTGAGAGTTGCCATTAGAGCAGACAACTTGCAGAGGGTGCTGAAGCACCGGCAGAGCCCACCTGTACTCCCACTTTGGCACTCCAGGATCAGAGCTGGGTTTGGAGATGGGGCTGCTGTAACCCCAAGGAGGTGAGCAGAGAGGAGGAGTTGATTCCCGGTCTCCTCTGACTCTCTGGCCCAAATTGCCTGGCTTCACAGCGGGGACAGAGTTTTGCTTTCAGCAACTGATGGGGCACTTCCAGGCTGGTGGGGTTGCCCAGTGGCCCGACAGCCTGACAGGCTGTCTGCGGTGTGACCGCCCTTTGTTTCTCCAGAATCTGTACATCAGGAGGTGCATGGTTGCGGGAGCCCATTCACCACCCCCCCCCCACCGCAAGGGGGATGGCACCTTCTCTGGCTGTACCCTATGATCACCAGGTACTTGAAATGAATGCAAGTTTTCTGACTTCAAGGAAGAGCTCACATAACCCCTTCTGCCTCATAATGTGTGGGATTTACTATAATGGAAGGACATTATAAAGAACAGGTAGAAAACTCACCTGTTGTTCTCCATGTAGGAGTTTATTTTGCATGAATCCCTCCTACATGAGTAGATAGCAGAGGTTTATTTTTGTTCCCGTGTGTGTAGTTGTGGCAGAGGATGTAGGTATGGTGATTTGAAGCCCTCAAAGAAATATTCTCAGAACTCTCAAGACTTCTCTTGATTGGAACCGAAAGAGACCTGGAAAAGGAGGAAAAGAAAAGGAGGAGGGAGAATGAATGACTGTTTCTCAGTAAATTCACCTTCCTGGTTGATTGTTCTGTCTTCTCATTTCATTTAACTTCTGTGTAGTCTAATGGAATAATGTAGAAAGGCTGATTTTTATGCTTTAAAAGATTTTACATCACAAAGAAACTAGAAGTGGCTAACAGAACTTATTCAAATCAATGTTACATAGAGACTTTGATATTAAATTTGTATACTAAAATGGGTTATTCCAAATTTACTCTTTCTTTTTGAGTGAATATTTGTAACATTTTTGCAGATAATAATTTATCCTAGATACACAAAATTGTGAGAATGGGTACCATTTTTCACCACTTAAATGATTTCTTTTAAATGAATAGATTGTACACTTTAAATGCCAATGTTGTGTCTTACATGTTGTTTTTTAATTCCTTGATTTCCAAAACTTGTGTATATTTAATTGATTTCTATCTAATAATCGGTGTCTCCCCTTTATTGTTTCTTACTTTATATTTTATTGATCTATAGTTAATTTACATTATTATATCAGTTTCAGAGGTACAACATAGTGATTCATAAATGTTTAGATTGTTCTCCATTTATACTTATTATGAAAGAGTGGCTCTATTCCCCATGCTATACAGTATGTCACTAGATTATTGATTTTATACATAGTGGATTCTTCCTCAGAATCTCCTACCACTATTTTGCTTCTCCACCCTGTCTCTCCCTGCTGGTAACCACTAGTCTGTTCTTTAATCTTTGAGTCTGTTTTGTTGTTGTTGTTGTTTATTCAATTTTTTAGATGCCATATGTAAGTGATAACCTACCAGGCTTGTTTTCTCTGTGGCTTATTTTACTAAGCATACTACCCTCCAAGTCCATCCATGTTCTTGCAAATGGCAAAATTTCATTTTTTGTTGAAGTCATCATAAAAAATCTTTTTTATCCTCTAACCTATTGATGAACACTTAGTTTGACTCTATATCTTGGCTATGGCCAATAACACTGTTATGAACATTGGTGTGCAGTTATTTTTTTGAAATAGTGTTTTTGTTTTCTTCTGATATACCCAAGAGTGAAATTGATGGATATTATGGTAGTTCTATTTTTAGTTTTTTGTGGAACCTCCATTCTGCTTTCCACAGTAGCTGCACTACTCCACATTCACATCAAGAGTGTACAAGAGTTTCCCTTTCTCCACATCCTCACTAACCTTTGTTATTTGTGACCTTTTTGATGACAGCCGTTCTGACAAGAGTGAGGTGATATATCGCATTGTTTTGATTTGCCTTTTATTGCCGATTAGCTATGTTTAGCATCTTTGTGAGTTCTGGCTGTCTATCTGTATTTTTTCCTTGGAAAAATGTCTATTTAGGTCTTCTCATTTTTTAAAAAATATTTTAGGTGTTGTTCTGATATTGAGTTGTATGTGCTGTTTCTGTAGTTTAGATATGAAACCTTGCTTGGTCATCTTTTTGGTGTTAACCTCTTATCATGTACAAATATTGTCTCTCCTTCAGCAGGTTGTCTTTTCATTTTGTCTTTGGTTTCCTTTGCTGTGCAAAATCTTTTAAGTTTAGTGAAGTCCCATTTGTTTATTTTTCTTTTTGTTTCATTTGCCTTAGTAGACTGAACCCAAAACTGTTGCTATCATTTATGTTGAAGAATGTTCTGTATTTTCTATTTGTAGGGGTTTTATGGTCCTACATTTAGGTCTTTATTCAGTTTTGTGTTTATTTTATATATGGTGTGCTAAAATACTCTAATTTTATTCTTTTCCATGTAGCTGACCAGTTTTCCCAGTACCACTTATTGAAGAGACAGTTTTTTCTCCATATTGCCTGCTTTGTCATAAATCAGTTAAATATAGGTGTGTGGGCTTATTTCTGGGATCTCTATTCTATTCCAGTGATCTTTGTGTCTGTTTCTGCTCCGGTCCGATTCTCTTTGATTACTATAGCTTTGCAGTATAATCTGAAGTCAAGGTGTGTGATGCCTCCAACTCTGTTCTTTCTCAAGATTGTTTGGCTATTTGGGGTCTTTGTGTTTCTATACAAATTTTAAAATTACTTTTTCAAGTTCTGTGAAAATGCTTTGGTATTCTGATAGTGATTGCATTAAATCTGTAGATTGTCTTTGGTAGTATGGTTATTTTAACAGTATTAATTCTTCCAGTCCATGCACCTGCTATATTTTCCCATCTTTTTCTGTTGCCTTCAACTTCTTTCACCAATGGCTGGTAGATTTCTGAGTACATGTCTTTTACCTGCTTAGGTGTGTTTGTTCCTAGGTATCTTATTCTTTTTGGTGTGATTGCATATGGTATTGTCTTCTTAATTTTTTTCTTTCTGACAGCTTTGAGTTTTGTTTTTTCTTCTTTTTCTAATTTCTTCAGGTGTAATGTTAGGTTGTTTATTTGATATTTTTCTTGTTTCCTAAGAATAAGCTTGTATCACTATAACTTCCCCCTGTGAACTGCGTTGGCTGTGTCCCATAGATTTTGGACCATTTTGTGTTCATTTTCATTTGTCTCTGGGTACTTTTAGAATCCCTCTTTAATTTCTTCAGTGTTCCTTTCTTCCCCTTTTATTCCCTTCATCTGTGATGTGAGGACTATCTTTAATATTATGTTTGGATTTCTTTCAGTTTTTTTTTTTTGTGTGTGTGTGTGTTTGTGTGTGATTATTTAAGTTGCTGAGCTCTTAATTTCACATGGACACTAACAACCCTGCACTGTTACTCTGCTCCCCCACAGTTACTGAATTTGACCTTATATTTTACATCTACTTGTTTTGTGTGTCCCTTAACTTCTTATTGTGAATATAGATGATTTTATTACTGTTTTCTTTCATCCTTCCTATTAGCTGTGTACATGGTTTATTTACTGCCTTTGTTGAATATTTGCCTTATCCAATGAGGTTTTTCTTTTAGTAAGTTTCCTTTCCTAATTTTTATGTTTCAGTCGTGGCCTTTTCTTTTTCACTGAGAAAAGCCCCTTTAAGATTTCTCATAAAGCTGGTTTGGCGATGCTGAGCTCTTTTAGTTTTGCTTCTCTGTAAAACTTTAGATCTCACCATCAAATCTGAAGGAGAGCCTTGCTGGGTAGAGTATTTTTGGTTATAGGCTTTTCCCTTTCATGACTTTAAATATACCATGCCACTCCCTTCTGGCATGCAGAGGTTATCCTGAAAAGTCAGCTGATAACTTTATGCAAGTTCCCATGTTTGTAACTTGTTGCTTTTCCTTTGCTCCTTTTAATAGTGTCTTTTTATCTTTATTTTTTTGCCATTTTAATTACAGTGAGTCTTGGTGTGGTCCTCTTTGGGTTGATCCTGTTTTGGCCTTATTGTGTTTACTGGACTTGGATGTCTGATTTCTTTCCCAGGTTACGGAAGTTTTCAGCTCTTATGTCTTCAGGTATGTTCTACACTGCCTTCTCTTTCCTTTTTGCTTCTGGGACCAGTATAATGTAAATATTAGTACACTTGATGTTGTTTCACAAGTCTGTTCAACTTTGCTCATTTCATTTTAATCTATTGTTTTACTGTTCATCTTCAGTGATTGCCAGTACTCTGTCCTTCAGTTTTCTGATCCATTCCTCTGTATCATTTAGTCTACAGTAGTTTCCTTTTAGTATATTTTTCATTTCGGTTATTGTATTCTTCATCTCTGTTTTGTTGTTCTTTAATGGTCTAACTCTTTTTTAAAAAATTCTAACTTTTTGCTCTGGTCGTCGGTTCTTCTCCTGAGTTCTTTGATCATCTTTATAGTCATTACCTTGAACTCTTTGTTGAGGAGATTGGCTATCTCCACTTCACTTAGATCTTCTTCTGAGTTCTTATCCTGTTCCTAAATTTGGATCGTGTTTCTGTGTCACCTCATTTTTCTTAACTTGCTGTTTTTATTGCTTTGTATGTAGTAGGTTCGTTACATTTTCTGACCTTGGAGAAGTGGCCTTTTGTAGGAGAGGTCCTATGTGTCCCAGCAGCCCACTGTCCCCTGGTCACTAGAGCTATATGTTCTAGGTGTACCCCCTAGATACACCTAGAACATATGGGCTGCTTGGGCTCTTCTGTTATGGTGGGCTGACTACTGTGGGTGGTCTGGTAGGCTTGCTGCCCCCAGAGTGCTTGTTTGCTAGACTCTGCCTTGTATGGAGGCTGTCTGTGCTGCTTGGTGAGGCTAAATCATAAGGCAGCTGGCTGCACAACTCTGGGGGACACCAAATCTAGTGTTGGCTCACTTATGGGTAGAGTTGCAGTTCAGGTGATATCAGGGCTAGTGCCCAATCACTGGTCCTGGGGCTATGTTCACTACTGCGAGGAAGACACAGATCCTGAATTCTGGCTGCAGGGCCCAGGAGTCTCAGAGTTGGTGTTGGATCACTGTCCCTGACACAGCTATCTGCAGGGTCTGGGGTATCCCTAATCTTGTGTTGGCATTCTGATGGGCAGGGTCAGGACCCAGCTGAGTCCCTGGCTGCTTCTGGCCTGCAAGTGAGTGTTCTGGTCACACAGGCTGCTGGGCTGTGGTATTCCTGGAGCTGGTGTGTGCCTGTTGGTGTATGAGGCTGATCCCAAGGCTAGAGCAGGTTTGCTGTTGGGTACGTCCAAGCTCCATCCAGTCCCTGTGCAGTAATCACCTGCCGATGGTGAGGCTGATTCCAAGGCCAGAGCAGGCTCACTTGTCAGAGGGGCCAGGGACTCTGGGGCTGGTGCCTGTCCACTGAGGTGTGGAGGCTGGTCCTGGGGCTTTTGGTGGCTGGGCCCATGTCCAGGGGCAGCTGTGCATTGAGAGAGTCTGAACGCAGCCTGTTTGCTGGTGGATGGGGCTATGCCCCTGCTCAGTTAGTTGCTTGGCCTGCAGCATCCTAGTACTTGTGTCTATAGTCTGGTGGAAATGGGTAGGGCTAGGTCCTGAGGCTAAAAAATAGAGGGAGGATTCTGAAATTATGCTTGCTGGTACCAGTGGCCACGAGGTAGAAGGAGCTCCCCCAAATGGCTGCTGCCAGTGTCTGTGTCCCTGAGGCTGTGCTGTAGTTGCCTCTTGCCTCTCTGGGACACTCTCCAAGATCAGGTGTGACCCAGGATCCTTTCAAATGACTGCTTCTGTTCTGATTCTTGGGTCATGTGGGATTTTGTGAGCTTGTGGTACGTGGGCCCGTCACCGTTGTGGCCTCTCCCGTTGCGGAGCACAGGCTCAGTGGCCATGGCTCGTGGGCCCAGCTGCCCCGTGGCATGTGGGATCCTCCCGGACCGGGGCATGAACACGTGTCCCCTGCATCAGCAGGCGGACTCTCAACCACTGCGCCATCAGGGAAGCCCTGTGAGCATCTTTTAAGAGTAGAATCTCTATTTCCCACAACCCTCTGGCTCTCTGGAAAATAAGCACTACTGGTCTTCAAAGCCCAACTTTCTAGGAAGTCTTCTTCCCAGCACAGGATCCCTGGGCTTGAGAACCTGATGTTGGGTTCATACCCCTTGCTACCTGGGAGCACCTCTGAAATTGTAATTATTCTCCCATTTGTGGGCCACACACCTGGTGGTATGGGTCTTGACTCTATTGAGATTTTGCCCTTCCTTCCTGTCTTGCCGAGGTGCCTTCCTTATATCTTTAGCTCCGAAACATCTTTTATGGTAGGTCCTGGTCTTTTTCATCAATTGCTGTTATGTAAACAGTTGTGACTTTGGTGTGCCCATGAGAGGCATCAAGCTCTGGGTCTTTGAATGCTACCATCTTGGACAATCTCTCCACTTCATTCTTAAATCATATTATTTAATTTTTCTTAGTATCTTATTTAATTAGCGACAGTTTGAAATTTATTATCACTCATGTTTACTTCTCCTGTTTTAAAAAATTGAACAGTGCATTCATTCATTTTGAAATGAAGGTAGTGACCTGTGAATTTCCATACTTCAAAAATCAAGGATAGGACAAAAGCCTTTTCTACCTTTGTTACCCTCAAACTCTGCACCCCACTCCAGCCTGGGGATTAACCTCTTGCACCCATGCTCACCTTCTGTTTTTGGACCGTTAACCACCACTGCATCTGTATGTGTGTTGACAAAGTGAACTCTAGTCTTTCCAGTTTTTGTGTTTTGTTTTTTGAATTAGGGAACAGTCCTACTATGAATGTACATTTACTGGTCTGCTGAAGTTCATATATAAACCTGTCAAGCACATTACCAGAATTGGAATTGCTTGTATATACACTTTGATAAATTTTGGAGACAATGGTAGAACCGAAGTAAATTATATTTCAAATCCCACAATATTCTCACACCATGAAAACCCTTCCTTTTTTAATATATTTGTGTGTAGTTTATCTTTATGCCCATACGGTATTTCCCAGAGATGGGTAAGTGTTATGTTTCTTGCTAGCACATTTACCGTATTGTTCAAAATCAGGTGTTTAGTGGTTTAACATGATCATATTTCCATGAACTTGCAAATACAAGATCTTCTCTCACACTGTCTTTTACTCCCTGCTGTTTTATATTGCCCTCCTAATTCTCAGTCCTGGTATTTCTTTATGTTCTTCATCAACCTGGATAGGTTATACTATTTTCTCCCTTATTCAAGACCAATAGAATAGAATAGAACACCCATAAATAAACCCTGATATATGGCCAAATGATTTTTGACAAGTTGCCAAGACTTTTCAAAGTATAAAGGATAGTATTTTCAACAAATGGTGCTAAGAAGTCTTGTTGTCAACATGCAAAAGAAGGAAGATGGACCCTTACCTAACATCATATGCAAAAATTAATGAAAACATATCAAGAAACTAAATATAAGACCTAATAAAAAGTCTTAGAAGAAGACACAGGACAAGAGCTTCATGACATTGGATTTGGCAGTGTTTTCCTCAATATGAAACGAAGGAACAACAAAGGTACAGCTAACAAAAAAAATAAACAATTTGCAGTACATAATTTAAAAAAATGTGTATCAAAGAAATGGAAACAGAATAAAATGGCAACCCACAAGATGGGAGAAAATATTTGAAAGCCATCTATCTGACAAGAGATTTCTATTCAGAATATACAGAGAACTCCTACAACTCAACAAAAAGCAAACACCCTGATTCAAAAATGGATAAAAGACTTGAATAGATGGTTCTTCAAAAAGATGTACGGATGACTAAGCACTTGAATAGATGCTCCATATCACTAAATGCATGTTTATATATTTGTGTGCATGCATACACACACAAGCACACACACACATACACAAGCAGAAAACAAGTATTGGTGAGGATGTGAGGGAGTTGGAAGCATTGTGCTATGTCAGTGGGAATGTAGAATGATACAGCTGCTTTGCAAAAGAGTATGGCAATTTTTCAGATATTGAAAAATAGAATTACTACATGATCCAGGAATTTTACTATGAGGTGTACCCAAAGGAATTGAAATCAGGGTCTTAAAGAAATATTTGTACTCCAGTGTTTAGAGCAGTAATAATCACAGTAGCTAAAATATGAAAGCAACCTAAGTGTTCATCCACTAGTTCCTGGATAAGCAATGTGTGGTATACCCATATAATACAATATTATTCAGTGTTAAGAAGGAAAATATCTAGGAATATGCTACAACATGGATGAATCTTGAGGAAATTTAGCTACCAAAATGCCATTTTTGTGACTTTTAGTGAGTCATAACAATACAACTACTTATTTCAATTATATGGGGTACTTAGTGTAGTCAAAACCATAGAAATTGGGAGGGTAATGATGCTTTTCAGGTGGTTATGGAACAAAAAGGAAAGTTATGTCTAAAGGATATAGAGTTACAGTTTTAAAACGTAGAAAAGAATTAGAAAGATAAATGGTGATGTTCATCGCCCAATAATATGAATGTATTTAATATCACTGAACGGTGCACTTTATAATAATTAACATGTTATATTTTATGTTATTTGATTTTACTAATGTACAAAATTGGGAAAGAATGTAATATCAGGAAAGGGAGTGGCCCTGGGATAGAGCAGAGAGTAGTCAGAAGGGTGAGACCCTGCATATGTGGAAGAAGAAGAGCTGAGAGTCCTCATTGGACAGAAGAGACTTTATAAAAAAGAAAAAAGAATTACTCTGAGGGTGTATTAAATAGATATCTGTGGGTGTACTGCTGTCTCCCATGGGTTATCTTAAAGAGTCTTTAATAAAGTCCATAAGGCTTGCTGAGGCTTTTTTAAAAACTGGATTCCCTAGGAGATAATTAGAGGGTGGTACTTAAGTCTATGTCTAGGTTGACAGATTTTGCAGGGAAGATGGACCTGAGAACAGTGGAGGTCCAGAGAGTGTAAGTACATGGAAATTAGAAAAAAAATAATAAAGGGAATTAGGAAAACTTTGGACTTCGAAGGTCATGTATTCCTGAGTCAGACCTGAGGTTTCTAAGGAGTTATATACACAGTTGCTCTTTGGATTACTTGTTGATAAAATGGAAAAACTAGAGTCGTTTCCAAGTGTAGGTAAGATATAATGAGAGGACGGAGGTGGAAAGTAGGGAGGCCCAGAGAAAAGTGGGAAGGTCATATTGGGCCACGATGGTGGTAATATCCCGCAGAGCAGATGGTAGGGCAGACTATGGATTCATCTTTTTTTTTCGGCTCCCCACCTCATCCTTAATAATTCTTTGGGAATATTTCATTGCTCTGTGATGCAGGTACAGAATTCGAGTGAGGAGACTACACCCTCAGAGTCCAGCTGTCTGAGTCCTCAGTGTCCTTCAAATGATGGAGAGTTATTGCTTCTTTATGAGAAGAGTTAGTACCTCATAGCTAAGCTTAAGCTGGAGCTTATGCAATATTGATTCCATTCTGTATATACTGTTGGCATGGAGGTTCCTCCTCCTCTTTTCTTGACCATTATGAAGTGAATCTATATTTCTCAATATTTGGGTATATCAGATAAATACATTAAGTAAAGGAATCTTATATATTGCTCCCTGCATAGTTTGCTCTTTCTTGTTTCTCTTTTACCTTTACTAAATTAGCACAGAGAGAGACCTTGAAACGTTCTAATCAGGAGAGATTAGAACATCATATTTCTAGAGAGGTTGGTTGGACAGAGCAGGGGTCCCAGTGAGAAGCAAAGCTTCTGTTTCTACTTGGAAGTGCACCTGTATAGAGTAGAGGGCTCCAGGAAATATCCTAAAATATTGCAATAAGAGAGGCAGGATCTGGACCAGATCAGTGTACTATGACATGTTTGTCAGTCATCTGATGTGAGATTCTCAGAGCCAATCCCATATGGTAGGGCTGAGTGCAGAGTGATGAAGAACCTGTGAAAGCCTCTGATTCCATGTTAAAGATGAAGCTCTGATTTTGGGGAGAATTTTCTTATCTGACTGAATGTCACCCTTCTATAGGGATGAGATTCTGTGCTTTTCCTCTCTTGATGACCACTGACTGAAAATCATTAGAGGATCATGTCTAGAATGCATTCTTTAATTTCTTAAAGAAGAAAACATAGAAAAAATTTTTATCCACTTTCAAATTGAGGATCAAGGGGGATGACATCAGTGAAAATGTCAGAGTAGGGAACTCTGGCTTGTGTCCATCGCCAGAAACACTGACATACGTGGTAAAACCTGTCAGAATGATCTTATCAACACATGTAAGTTTTCTTTTCTTTTTCGCCCTGTAGATTTATCTTTCACTGAAACTTAACATATTACAGGATGTGGAGAATAAACAGGGAAGTAGAAACTGTATTTCCTGATGAGAGAATCACTAAGTCACATTAGCTGTTCTGAGCTATGTCTTATTCACCGTGACTGTAATTAAAACAAACAAAACACTTTTTTTTTTGTAAGTCAGTTCTGACATTTTCTCGTTAAAGACAAGGTAACAGATACAGACTTAGATCTACCAGAATTGAGCAAAATTTTGATTGTACCTGTTGAATATATGAGCATGACCTGCTACAAATCTTCATTATACTTATTGCCACAACTGACAAATTCCATTTTTCCACTCCTGATATGTTGCATGTAAGGAATGCATAGGTCACTAACCCCAGCTGGTCACAGGTAAACTCTGCCACATGGATTACTGAATGTTTTCCTGCTGGAAGACCACACATTCTCGAGTATCGTGCCTGCAGAGTATCTGGGCTCTTCTTTTTTCTGGATAAAGGTTAGATAATCACCTAATTTCATGAGAAATATATAAATTGTATTTGCTTATTCTTCAGGTTTTTATTTATCCATTCTCTTTTAAGTCCTAAGTGCAAATATTAAAGTGATTTCCAGGAGGGTGGTAAATAAGACAGCTACATTTATGCTCCGAAATTAGCAATAAAGCATAATACAATTGTAAATGCATTAATGTGTGATTAATATGTAGATACTTATGTAAATGCAATTTTAGTAATGCTTTGTGGAGAGCTTCAGAATCTAGGTATTAAAAAAAAAGAAGAGGGAGTTCTTGAAACTCTCAGGGAATTATAGAGAAGTCTTTGTCAATCTGAAATAATGAAATAATGCATATCCTCAGAAATCAATCTGAAATAATGCATATCCTCAGAAATAAACTAGGCATAAAATTGTAGGAAAAAACTTAATGAAATGAAAGAGCATGTGATGGCCATACAAGAAAAAGAATATTCTCAAAGAATATTGAACAGTGTGGAGTTCAGCAGAAGGGTAATACAGAATCAGAGAGTAATACTTTGGAGAGCCTAATTATGAGTTCCTCATATTTCATCTTTGGAGAGACGGTAGTCATCTGAAATATGATGTTATAAGATGACGTTAACGTACTTAAATACTTGCGTTTAGAAATGACCACTTAGAACCAGAATAAATGAAAGAGAACACAAAATTATATTTTTGTTGATTTTTAAAGATCTCAGGTAAGTGCTGGTAATTTAAAAATACATGATGTCTTTCACTGCAAAGTAAAGGAGCTGTTACAGTGGAGGATTCCTGGACTGAATGTCAATATTATGACGTCATATGAGTGTGTTTTGTGTTTGGTAATTGCAATCATTGTTGCTTTTGTTGTGGTCATCCATTTACAATGCTTGGTGTCAGTTGATTTATCTCTTGTAAAAATAAAATACAGTCTGTGTGTGTGAAAAAAAAACATACATGATGTCTTGATAAAGTTGTATGGAATTTAAGATCTGGAAAAAAGCATTTCTTTTCTGTAATGCTAGGATGCTAATTGGACATTTTTGCAAGAAAGAGATTTCAGGATGCAAATCTCGTGTCTCTAAGGTGGGAAGTCAGTTCATGGTGGAACATCCTATTAAACTTGTGTGAGTGCAGAAATATTTCTGTGGAAGGAAAAGGTCATGAATCCCTTTTTAACAGTTCGTGGTTTATAGAATACTGAATGAGCAAAATGGCTATTTCTGAACTTTAGAAAAAAATAATATAGTTTTTCTGCATTTATATTAGGAAGCGGATGTAGAATATCAAAAATTCTTTATTTTGAAAAACAATGTAATCAATTTGACATAATTCATATATATTGAACCTGTGGTACACACACACAATAAAACTTACATTCAAAAAATCTTTTGCACTTAACATATTTTCTAGTGTAGTTGATTTACAATGTTGTGGGTTTTTAAAATACATGTTTATTGGAGTATAATTACTTTATAACACTGTATTAGTTTCTGCTTTACAATCAAGTGAATCACCTATATGTATACATATATCCCCATATCCCCCCCTCTTGAGGCTCCCTCCCACACTGCCTATCCCACCCCTGTGGGGGACATAAAGCACTGAGCTTATCTCCCTGTGCTATGCGGCAGCTTACCACTAGCTCTTTTACATTTGATAATGTATATATGTCAGTGCTACTCTCTTACTACGTCCCTGTCTCCCCTTCCACCCTGTGTCCTTAAGTCCATTCTCTACATCTGTGTCTTTATTCCTGCCCTGTCACTAGGTTCGTCAGTACCATTTTTCTAGATTCCATATATATGTGTTCACGTACGGTATTTGTTTTTCTCTTTCTGACTTACTTCACTCTGTAAGACAGGCTCTAGGTCCAACCACCTCACTACAAATAACTCAATTTTGTTCCTTTTTATGGCTGAGTAATACTCCATTGTATATATGGGCCACATCTTCTTTATCCATTCATCTGTCGATGGACATTTAGGTTGCTTCTATGTCCTGGCTATTGTAAATAGTGCTACAGTGAACATTGTGGTTCATGTATCTTTTTTTTTTTTTTTTTTTTTCTTGCGTTATGCGGCCCTCTCACTGTCGTGGCCTCTCCCATTTGCGGAGCACAGGCTCCGGCCGCGCAGGCTCAGTGGCCATGGCTCACGGGCCCAGCCGCTCTGCGGCATGTGGGATCTTCCCGAAACGGGGCACGACCCCGCGTCTCCTGCATCGGCAGGCGGACTCTCAAGCACTGCGCCACCAGGGAAGCCCCATGTATCTTTTTGAATTATGGTTTTCTCCGGGTATAATGGCCAGTAGTGGGATTGCTGCGTCATATGGTAGTTCTATTTTTAGCTTTTAAGGAACCTCCATACTGTTCTCCATAGTGGCTGTATCAGTTTACATTCCCACCAACAGTGCAGGAGGGTTCCCTTTTCTCCACACCCTCTGCAGCCTTTATACATTGATGTATTAATTTCTGCTGTGCAGCAAAGTGATTCAGTTTTATATATATATATATTCTTTTCCATTATGGTTTATCACAGGATATTGAATATAGTTTCCTCTGCTATACAGTAGGTCTTTGTGGTTTGTCCATCCTGTGTAGAATAGTTTGCTTCTGCTATTCCAAAAGTCCCAGTCTTTCCATCACTCTCTCCTTGGCAACCACAACTCTGTTTTCTATATCTGTGTGTTTGTTTCTGTTTTGCTGACATGTTAATTTGTGTCCTGTTTTCGATTCCACATATAAGTGATATTATGTGGTATTTGTCTTTCTCTTTCTGACTTACTTCACTTAGTATCATTATCTCTAGGTCCATCCATGTTGCTGCAAATGGCATTATTTCATTCTTTTTTATGTCTGAGTAATATCTATTGTATACGTATACTACACCTTCTTTATACATTCATTTTTCAATGAACATTTAGGTTGTTTCCATATCTTGGCTATTATAAATAGTGCTGCTATGAACATAGGGTTTTATGTATCTTTTTGAATTATAGTTTTGTCTAGATATATGTCCACAAGTGGGATTGCTAGATCATATGGCAACTCTCTTTATAGTTTTTTTGAGGAACCTCCATACTGTTTTCCATAGTGGCTGCACCAAATTACATGGCCACCAACAGTGTAGAAGGGTTCCCTTTTCTCCATACCCCAACCAGCATTTGTTAATTGTAGATTTTTTTAATGATGGCCATTCTGATCAGTGTGAAGTGATACCTCATTGTAATTTGGATTTGCATTTCTCTAATTATTAGTGATGATGAGCATCTTTTCATGTGCCTATTGGCTATATGTATGTCATCTTTGGAGAAATGTTTATTTCCATTGAATGTTTGGAAATAAAATGTTTATTTCCATTGAGTTATTTGTTATTTTGTTATTGAGTTGTATGAGCTGTTTGTATAGTTTGGAAATTAAGCCCTTGTCAGTCTCATCATTTGCTAATATTTTCTCCCAGTCCACAGGTTCTATTTTCATTTTGATTATGGTTTCCTTTGCTGTGCAGCAGCGTATAAGTTTGATTAGTTCCTGTTTCTTTTTTGCTTTTACAGTAAGTCCCCTACATAAGAACAAGTTCTCTTCCAAGAGTGCGTTTGTAAGTCCAGTTTGTTTGTAAGTCCAACAAAGTTAGCCTAGGTACCCAACTTACACAGTCGGCTATATCGTATTGTACCATAATAGGTTTATAATACTCTTCACACAAACAATACATAAAAAACAAATACAAAAATAAAGAAATCATTTTTAATCTTAACAGTACAATAACTTGAAAAGTACAGTAATACAGTACAACAGCTGGGATACTCGGGCTGGCATCGAGGGAACAGGCGAGAAGAGTTACTGATTAGAGGAGGGAGAGGAGGTGGGAGAAGGTAGAGGTGAAGGATTATCAGCAGTAGGAGACAGAGGGCAAGCTGCCATTTCACTCATACCTGACGTTGATGACACAAGTTCTGGTTCCTTGCTGGATTTAATTCTATCTACCCTCTTGAAAAAATGATCCATTGATGTCTGGGTAGTAGCTCTTTTTTTCTCCTCATAGATGACAAGGTAGCACTGGATTGCATTCTGAATGGCTGCTGCCTCCTTTGGGTACCATTCTAGGTTCGGGTCCTGTGCCTCAAAAACTAACAGTGCCTCCTCAAATAAAGAGGATTCCCTTGCCATTTTCTGGGCCGTGAATCTCTGCAGTTCTTCAGTTACTCCGTCTTCCTCCTGTCCCTCTTCATCCTTTCTCTGGGCCTCCAGTTCCATCAGGAAGCTCCTCATGTTGCACAGCAGGGAGTTCAATGAAATTGGCCTCTTGCAGATCTAGCTCCAGCTTCTCGCTGAGGGTCACTACGTTGCTGAAGACCTCTTCGGACTTCTGATCTACCTTCTCAAATCCACAAAAATCATGAACAAAAACTGTGGGCAAGGTTCTTCCAAACCCCTTTCCTGGTGACCACCATACCCTCACACCATGCAAAGTCAATGTTTTTATGGTCTTGTAGATGTTATAGTCCTTCCAAAGTTGTCCCTAGGTTGTTCCTGATTTGTCACTTACCTTTACTGCCTGACAAAAAGTGTGACATAAATAATATTTCTTGAAAGTTGCTCTAACTCCCTGGTCCATAGGTTGGATGAGCAACATAGTATTCGGTGACAGACGTACTACTTTGACGTTGGGATGAAAGTCATTCATGGATGGGGCATTGCCCAGAGCATTGTCGAGCAGCAAAAGAATGTTTTGCCGGAACGTCCTTCTCCAAGCAATATTTCTCTACATCTGGGATAACATGGTGGCAAAACCAGTCCTGGAACATGGCCTGTGTAATCCAGGATTGGGGTTTACACTTCCACACAACAGGAAGAGAGCCCTTGGCTATGCTTTTAAGAGTTCTTGGGTTCTCTGAATGATAAACTAAGAGAGGCTTCAGCCTCAATTCACCGAAAGCATTGCCACCAATCAACAGTTAGCCTATCCTTTGCTGCTTTACAGCCCAGCATCAACTTTTCCTCCTTACTGATGTAACTTCGGTCTGGCATCCTCTTCCAGTACAGTTGTGTCTCATCCACATTAAAAACCTGGTTGGGTAAATACACACCATCATCAGTAATTTCTCAAAGTGTTTCTGGAAGTTCCCGAACTGCTACCCTATCTGCACTTGCTGCCTCTCCACTTACTTTTACATTGTGAAGGTTGGCTCTAGCCTTGAGCCGATGAAACCAGCCATGGCTGGCATTAAAAGATGTGCCCTCTGGGGCTTCCCTGGTGGCGCAGTGGTTGAGAGTCCGCCTGCCGATGCAGGGGACGCGGG
>NW_006791041.1:211885-235049 GCF_000442215.2 Lipotes vexillifer | reverse complement strand
TCATAGATGACAAGGTAGCACTGGATTTCATTCTGAATGGCTGCTGCCACCTTTGGGTGCCATTCTAGGTTCGGGTCCTGTGCCTCAAAAACTAACAGTGCCTCCTCAAATAAAGAGGATTCCCTTGCCATTTTCTGGGCCGTGAATCTCTGCAGTTCTTCAGTTACTCCGTCTTCCTCCTGTCCCTCTTCATCCTTTCTCTGGGCCTCCAGTTCCATCAGGAAGCTCCTCATGTTGCACAGCAGGGAGTTCAATGAAATTGGCCTCTTGCAGATCTAGCTCCAGCTTCTCGCTGAGGGTCACTACGTTGCTGAAGACCTCTTCGGACTTCTGATCTACCTTCTCAAATCCACAAAAATCATGAACAAAAACTGTGGGCAAGGTTCTTCCAAACCCCTTTCCTGGTGACCACCATACCCTCACACCATGCAAAGTCAATGTTTTTATGGTCTTGTAGATGTTATAGTCCTTCCAAAGTTGTCCCTAGGTTGTTCCTGATTTGTCACTTACCTTTACTGCCTGACAAAAAGTGTGACATAAATAATATTTCTTGAAAGTTGCTCTAACTCCCTGGTCCATAGGTTGGATGAGCAACATAGTATTCGGTGACAGACGTACTACTTTGACGTTGGGATGAAAGTCATTCATGGATGGGGCATTGCCCAGAGCATTGTCGAGCAGCAAAAGAATGTTTTGCCGGAACGTCCTTCTCCAAGCAATATTTCTCTACATCTGGGATAACATGGTGGCAAAACCAGTCCTGGAACATGGCCTGTGTAATCCAGGATTGGGGTTTACACTTCCACACAACAGGAAGAGAGCCCTTGGCTATGCTTTTAAGAGTTCTTGGGTTCTCTGAATGATAAACTAAGAGAGGCTTCAGCCTCAATTCACCGAAAGCATTGCCACCAATCAACAGTTAGCCTATCCTTTGCTGCTTTACAGCCCAGCATCAACTTTTCCTCCTTACTGATGTAACTTCGGTCTGGCATCCTCTTCCAGTACAGTTGTGTCTCATCCACATTAAAAACCTGGTTGGGTAAATACACACCATCATCAGTAATTTCTCAAAGTGTTTCTGGAAGTTCCCGAACTGCTACCCTATCTGCACTTGCTGCCTCTCCACTTACTTTTACATTGTGAAGGTTGGCTCTAGCCTTGAGCCGATGAAACCAGCCATGGCTGGCATTAAAAGATGTGCCCTCTGGGGCTTCCCTGGTGGCGCAGTGGTTGAGAGTCCGCCTGCCGATGCAGGGGACGCGGGTTCGTGCCCCGGTCCGGGAGGATCCCACATGCCGCGGAGCGGCTGGGCCCGTGAGCCATGGCCGCTGAGCCTGCGTGTCTGGAGCCTGTGCTCCGCAACGGGAGAGGCCACGGCGGTGAGAGGCCCGTGTACCACAAAAAAAAAAACAAAACAGATGTGCCCTCTGATTCTTTGCCGTGTTTCTTCTTCAAGTCTTCATAAAGGCTTTTAGCTTTCTCTTGAATCAGCATTAAGCTGAGCAGGACTCAGCGGTGATGGTGATCCTGCATCTGCACACTGAGAAGATTCTCCATCTCCTCCGTCACTTTTCCATGCTTCTTCGATATTTTGTCAACATCGTCAGCACAGCAGACTTCACATATTCCATGACCTTGTCCTTGTTCTTTAGATTCGTGCCAATGATTGAATGATTCATGTTATAAGAATGAGCAAGGTCTAACATCTTTTTGCCTCGCTCCACTCTCTCAACTACTTTCGCTTTTGTTTCCATCATTATCGCTTGGCTCTTCTTAACAGTACCAGCTACATCACCACTGCTTTTACGCTTGCTTCCAGACATCTTGGGCTTGAAATAAAGGTACTGTACTACTGTACTCTATACAGTACTGTAAAGTACACAAAAGCACAACCACTTATAGAGGATGCAAGCACATGACAATGTATGCCAGACACGTGAACTAACTTACACGACTGGACATGCGAATGGATGTTTGCATCTTTGAAAGTTTGCAACTTGAAGGTTTGTATGTAGGTGACTTACTGTATTTGTACTGCCTAGGGAGAACTACCTAGGAAAACTGTGGTATGATTTATGTCAGAAAATGTTTTGCTTATGTTCTCTTCTAGGAGTTTTAAGGTGTCCTATCTTATATTTAAGCATGTAAGCCATTTTGAGTTTATTTTTGTGTATGGTGTGAGGGTATGTTCTGACTTCACTGATTTGAATACAGTTGTCCAACTTTCAAACCACCACTTACTGAAGAGACTGGCTTTTCCCCATTGTATATTCTTGCCTCCTTTGTCGAAGGTTAATTGGCCATAGGTGTGTGGGTTTATTTCTGGGCTCTCTATTCCATTCCGTTGATCCTTGTATCTCTTTCTGTGCCAATACCATGAGGTTTTGATTACTGTAACTTTGTAGTATTGTCTGAAGTTTAGGAGGGTTATGCCTCCTGCTTTGTTCCTTTTCCTCAGGATTGTGTTGACAGTTCTGACTTTTTATGGTTCCAGATACATTTTAGGATTATTTGTTCTAGTTCTGGGGAAAATGTCATGGGCAATTTGATAGGGATCACATTAAATCTGTAGATTGCTTTGGGTAGTATAGCCATTTTAACAGTATTAATTCTTCCCATCCAGGAGCGTGGGATGTCTTTCCATTTCTCTGAATCATCTTCAGTTTCCTTTACTAATGTTTTGTAGTTCTCAACATATAATTCTTTCACCTCCTTGGTGAAGTTTATTCCTAAGTATCTTATTTTTTTGATGCCATTTTAAAAAGGATTGCTTGTTTACATTTCCTTTCTGATATTTCATTGTTAGTGTAAAGAAATGCAACCAGGGACTTCCCTGGTGGCTCCATTGTTGAGAATCCACCTGCCAATACAGGGGACATGGGTTTGAGCCCTGATGCAGGAAGATATCACATGCCGTGGAACAACTAGACCTGTGTGCCACAAGTACTTAGCCTGCACACTAGAGCCTGTGAGCCACAACTACTGAGCCCATGTGCCACAACTACTTAAGCCCGCGTGCCTAGAGCCCATGCTCCACAACAAGAGATGCCACTTCAATGAGAAGCCTGCGCACCACAACGAAGACTAGCCCCCACTGGCCACAACTAGAGAAAGCCCGTGCACAGCAATGAAGACCCAATGCAGCCAAAATAAATTAAAAAAAAAAGAAAAACCAAGAAATGCAACCAATTTATGTATGTTAATCTTGTATCCTGCTACTTTGCTGAATTTGTTTATCAGTTCTAGTAGTTTTTGTGTGGAACTTTTAGGGTTTCCTTTATATATATTATCATGTCATCTGCATATAATGACAACTTTACCTCTTCCCTTCCAATGTGGTTAGATTTCTTTTTCTTGTCTGATTGTTGTGACTAGGACTTCCAATACTATGTTGAAGAGAAGAGGTGAGAGTGGGCATCCTTGTCTTGTTCCAGATTTTAGGGGGAAGGCTTTCAGCCTATGAACATTGAGTATTATATTGGCTGTGGGTTTGTCATAAATAGCTTTTATTATGTTGAAATATGTTTCCTCTATACCCACTTTGGTAAGTGTTTTTTTTTTTTTTTGCAGTACGCGGGCCTCTCACTGTTGTGACCTCTCCCATTGCAGAGCCCAGGCTCTGGACATGCAGGCTCAGTGGCCATGGCTCATGGGCCCAGCTGCTCCGCGGCATGTGGGATCTTCCTGGACTGGGGCACGAACCCGTGTCCCCTGTATCAGCAGGTGGACTCTCAACCACTGCGCCACCAGGGAAGCCCTGATAAGTGTTTTTATCATGAATGGATGTTGAAGTTTTTCAAATGCTTTTTCAGCATCTATTGAGATGATCATTTGTTTTGTGTTTTTCCTTTGTTGATGGGGTGTATCTTGTTGATTGATTTGCATATGCTGAAACAACTTTGTGACACTGTAGTGAATCAGATTTGGTCGTGGTGTATGATCCTCTTTTGTGTTGTCGGATTCGGTTTTCTAATATTCAGTTGAGCATTTTTGCATCTATATTTATCAAAGATATTGGCCTGCAATTTTCTTTTTTGGTAGTGTCTTTCTCTGTGTTTTTTTTTTTAAGTCTTTATTGAATTTGTTCCAATATTGCTTCTGTTTTATGTTTTGGTTTCTTGTTTGTGAGGCATGTGGGATCTTAGCTCCACCATCAGGGATTGAACCCGCCCTCCCTGCACTGGAAGGCGAAATCTTAACTGCTGGACCACCAGAAAAGTCCCCATCTGTTGTTTTTTGTTTTGTTTTGTTTCTTAGTAAATTTCTTTATTTATTTTTGGATGCATTGGGTGTCCGTTGCTGTACACGGGCTCTCTCTAGTTGTGGCGATTGGTGGCTACTCTTCATTGTGGTGTGCAGTCTGTTCATTGTGGTGGCTTCTTTTGTTGCAGAGCATGGACTCTAGGTGCGCAGGCTTCAGCAATTGTGGCTATCAGGCTCAGTAGTTGTGGCTTCTGGGCTGTAGAGCGCAGGCTCAGTAGTTGTAGCACACAGGCTTAGTTGTTCTGTGGCATGTGGGATCTTCCCAGACCAGGGCTCAAACCTATGTCCCCTGCATTGGCAGATGGATTCTTAACCACTGTGCCACCAGGGAAGTCCCCCCCATCTGTTTTTGATATCACGGTGATGGGGGCTTCACAGAATGTCTTTGGAAGTATTGCTTACACTTCAATCTTTTCGAAGAGCGTGAGAAGAATCAGTTTAAGTTTTGCTTTGTATATTTGGTAGAATTTGCCTGTGAAACCATCTGATCCTGGACTTTTGTTGGTAGGGAGTTTTTTTTAATTACAGATTCCATTTTGCTTTTAGTGATCAGTATGTTCAAGTTATCTATTTCTTCTTGATTCAGTTTTGTTCAGCTGTAAAAAAACAACATATATTTTTAGGTTATGTTAGCACCTAAATACTTACCATGTATTAGACTACAAAAGAGTGAAGAAAAAAATATTAAAATACTTTTTCAAATAGAAAAAGTATTGAAATATTTTTAAGAAATTGGGATAATACTACTAATTACAATAATGACAGATTGTTCTGAACTTAAAGACTACTTTAAGATGCTTATTATATGCTTATTATAAGCATGATATTATATGCTTATTGTTTTATTGTTTTTAAATACATGAAATGTTTTCTCCTTTCTAACGTAATTCTTTTATTTTACCTGTATATTGTGAACAAAATTTAGTTGCACATAATATAAAAAATTACACTTTAGTAGGAGATATTAATCCAGTTACATTTACTATAGTACTGAAAATACTTAGGTTTAGAGTTACCATGTTATTGAGTGCTCTTTTTTATTTATTTATTTTTAAAAAAGATTTCATTTGGGGGAGGGCATAAATTATTTATTTATTTATTTATATCATCTTATTGGACTATAATTGCTTTACAGTGGTGTGTTAGTTTCTGCTTTATAACAAAGTGAACAAGCTATACATATACATATATCCCCATATCTCCTCCCTCTTGCGTCTCCATCCCACCCTCCCTATCTCACCCCTCTAAGTGGTCGCAAAGCACTGAGCTAATCTCCCTGTGCTATGCAGCTGTTTCTTACTAGCTATCTCTCTCACATTTGGTAGTATATATAAGTCCATACCACTCTTTCACTTCGTCCCAGCTTACCCTTCCCCCTCCCCATGTCCTCAAGTCCATTCTCTATGTCTGCGTCTTTATTCCTGTCCTGCCCCTAGGTTCTTCCGAACCCTTTTTTTTTTTTTTTAGATTCCATATATGTGTGTTAGCATACAGTATTTGTTTTTCTTTTTCTGACTTACTTCACTCTGTATGACAGACTCTAGGTCCATCCATCTCACTACAAATAACTCAATTTCATTTCTTTTTATGGCTGAGTAATATTCCATTTTATATTGAAGATGTGCCACATCTTCTTTATCCATTCATCAGTTGATGGACACTTAGATTGCTTCCATATCCTGGCTATTGCAAATAGAGCTGCAATGAACATTGTGGAACATGACTCTTTGAATTATGGTTTTCTCCAGGTATATGCCCAGTAGTGGGATTGCTGTGTCCTATGGTAGTGGTAGTTCTCTTTTTAGGTTTTTAAGGAACCTCCATACTGTTCTCAATAGTGGCTGTATCAATTTACAGTCCCACCAACGGTGTAAGAGGGTTCCCTTTTCTCCACACCTCTGCAGCATTTATTGTTTGTAGATTTTTTGGATGATGGCCATTCTTACCTGTGTGTGGTGATCCCTCATTGTAATTTTGATTTGCATTTCAATTTTGATTTGCATTTCTCTAATGATCAGTGATGTTGAGCATTCTTTCATGTGTTTGTTTGCAATCTGTATATCTTCTTTGGAGAAATGTCTATTTAGGTCTTCTGCGCATTTATGGATTGGGTTGTTTGTTTTTTTGATATTGATTTGCATGGGCTGCTTGTTAAGAGTGTTCTGCCTATGTTTTCCTCTAAGAGTTTTATAGTGTCTGGCCTTACATTTAGGTCTTTTAGTCCATTTTGAGTTTATTTTTGTGTATGCTGTTAGGGAGTCTTCTAATTTCATTCTTTTACCTGTAGCTGTCCAGTTTTCCCAGCACCACTTATTAAAGAGGCTGTGATTTCTCCATTGTATATTCTTGCCTCATTTATCAAAAATAAGGTGGCCATATGTATATGGGTTTATCTCTGGGCATTCCCTCTTGTTCCATTGATCTATATTTCTGTTTTTGTGCCAGTACCGTACTGTCTTGACTACTGTAGCTTTGTAATATTGTCTGAAGTCAGGGAGCCTGATTCCTCCAGCTCTGTTTTTCTTCTCAAGATTGCTTTGGCTGTTCGGGGTCTTTTGTGTTTCCATACAAATTGTGAAATTTTTTGTTCCAGATCTCTGAAAAATGCCATTGGGAGTTTGATAGGGATTGCATTGAATCTGTAGATTGCTTTGGGTAGTATAGTCATTTTCACGATGTTGATTCTTCCAATCCAAGAACATGGTATATCTCTCTATCTGTTTGTGTCATCTTTGATTTCTTTCATCATTGTCTTATAGTTTGTTGAGTAAAGGACTTTTGTCTCCTTAGGTAGGTTTATTCCTAGGTATTCTATTCTTTTTGTTGCAGTGGTAAATGAGAGTGTTTCCTTAATTTCTCTTTCAGATTTTTCATCTTTAGTGTATAGGAATGAAAGAGATATCTGTACATTAATTTTGTATGCTGCAACCTTACCAAATTCATTGATTAACTCTAGTAGGTTTCTGGTAGCATCTTTAGGATTCTCTATGTATAGTATCATGTCACCTGCAAACAGTGAGAGATTAACTTCTTCTTTTCCGATTTGTATTCCTTTTTTTCCTTTTTCTACTCTGGTTGCTATAGGTAAAAATTCCAAAAGTTTGTTGAATAATAGTGGTGAGAGTGGGCAACCTTGTCTTGTTCCTGATCTTGGAGGAAATGGTTTCACTTTTTCACCATTGAGAACGACGTTGGCTGTGGGTTTGTTATATATGGTCTTAATTATGTTGAGGAAAGTTCCCTCTATGCCTACTTTCTGGAGGTTTTTTTTTTAATCATAAATGGGTGTTTAATATTGTCAAAAGCATTTTCTGCGTCTATTGAGATGACCATATGGTTTTTATCCTTAAGTTTTTTAATATGGTGTATCACATTGATTTGCATGTATTGAAGAATCCTTGCATCCCTGGGATAAACCCCACTTGATCTTGGTGTATGATCCTTTTAATGTGCTGTTGGATTCTGTTTGCTAGTATTTTTCTGTGGATTTTTGCATCTATGTTCATCAGTGATATAGGCCTGTAGTTTTCTTTCATTGTGACATCCTTGTATGGTTTTGGTATCAGGGAGATGGTGGTCTCATAGAATAAGTTTGGGAGAGTTCCTCCCTCTGCTGTGTTTTGGAAGAGTTTGAGAAGGATAAGTGTTAAGTCTTCTCTAAATGTTTGATAGAATTTGCCTGTGAAGCCATCTGGTCCTGAGCTTTTGTTTGTTGGAAGATTTTTAATCACAGTCTCAATTTCAGTGCTTGGGATTGGTTTGTTTATAGTTTCTTTCTGGTTCAGTCTTGGAAGCTTGTGCTTTTCTAAGAATTTGTCCATTTCTTCCAGGTTGCCCATTTTATTGGCATATAGTTGCTTGCAGTAATCTCTCATGATCCTTTGTATTTCTGCAGTGTCAGTTTTACTTCTCCTTTTTCATTTGTAATTATATTGATTTGAGTCTTCTCCCTTTTTTTCTTGATGAGTCTTGCTAATGGTTTATCAATTTTATTTATCTTCTCAGAGAACCAGCTTTTAGTTTTTTTTGATCTTTGCTGTTGTTTCCTTCATTTCTTTTTCATTTATTTCTGATCTGATCTTTATGATTTCCTTCCTCTGCTGACTTTGGGGTTTTTTTTCTTTCTTTCTTTCTCTTATTGCTTTAGGTGTAAGGTTAGCTTGTTTATTTGAGATGTTTCTTGTTTCCTGAGGTAGGATTGTATTGCTATAAACCTCCCTCTTAGAACTGCTTTTGCTGCACCACTTTGTTTTGGGTCTTCACGTTTTCATTGTCATTTGTTTCTAGGTATTTTTTAATTTCCTCTTTGATTTCTTCAGTGATGTCTTTGTTATTAAGTAGTGTATTGTTTAGCGTCCATGTGTCTGTATTTTTTACAGATCTTTTCCTGTAATTGATATCTAGTCTGATAGCATTGTGGTCGGAAAAGATACTTGATACGATTTCAATTTTCTTAAATTTACCAAGGCTTTTTTTGTGACCCAAGATATGATCTATCCTGGAGAATGTTCCACAAGCACTTGAGAAAAAGTGTATTCTGTTGTTTTTGGATGGAATGTCCTATAAATATCAATTAAGTCCATCTTGTTTAATGTATCATTTAAAGCTTGTGTTTCCTTATTTATTTTAATTTTGGATGATCTTTCATTGGTGAAAGAGGGGTGCTAAAGTCCCCTACTATGATTGTGTTACTGTCGATTTCCCCTTTTATGGCTGTTAGCATTTGCCTTATGTATTGAGGGGCTCCTATGTTGGGTGCATAAATATGTACAATTGTTATATCTTCTTCTTGGATTGATCCCTTGATCAGTGTAGTGTCCTTCTTTGTCTCCTGTAATAGTCTTTATTTTAAAGTCTTTTTTGTCTGATAGGAGAATTGCTACTCTAGCTTTCTTTTGATTTCCATTTGCATGGAATATCTTATTCCATCCCCTATCTTTCAGTCTGTATGTGTCCCTAGGTCTAAAGTGGGTCTCTTGCAGACCGCATATTTACCGGTCATGTTTTTGGATCCATTCAGCCAGTCTGTGTCTTTTGGTTGGAGCATTTACTCCATTTACATTTAAGGTAATTATTGATATGTATGTTCTTATTACCATTTTCTTAATTGTTTTGTGTTTGTAGGTCTTTTCCTTCTCTGGTGTTTCCTGCCTAGAGAAGTTCCTTTAGCATTTGTTGTAAAGCTGGTTTGGTGGTGCTGAATTCTCTTAGCTTTTGCTTGTCTGTAAAGGTTTTAATTTCTCTGTCAAATCTGAATGAAATCCTTGCTGTGTAGAGTAGTCTTGGTTGCAGGTTTTTCTCCTTCATCACTTTAAATATGTCCTGCCAGTCCCTTCTGTCTTGCAGAGTTTCTGCTGAAAGATCAGCTGTTAACCTTATGGGGATTTCCTTGTATGTTATTTGTTGTTCCTTGGGTGTATCTTGTATGGGACTCTCTGCATTTCCTGGACTTGATTCATGATTTCCTTTCCCATATTAGGGAAGTTTTCAACTATTATCTCTTCAAATATTTTCTCAGTCTCTTTCTTTTTCTCTTCTACTTCTGGGACCCCTATATTAGAATGTTGGTATGTTTAATGTCGTCCCAGAGGTGTCTCAGATTGTCCTCCATTCTTTTTTCTTTATTCTGCTCTGCAGTAGTTATTTCCACTATTTTGTCTACCAGGTCATTTATCCATTCTTCTCCCTCAGTTATTCTGCTCTTGTTTCCTTCTAGAGAATTTTTAATTCCATTTATTGTGTTGTTCATCATTGTTTGTTTGCTCTTTAGTTCTTCTAGGTCCTTGTTAAACGTTTCTTATATATTCTCCATTCCAGTTCCAAGATTTGGGATCATCTTTACTATCGTAACTCTGAATTCTTTTTCTGGTAGACTGCCTATTTCCTCTACATTTGTTTGTTCTGGTGGGATTTTACCTTGCTCCTTCATCTGCTGTGTGTTTCTCTGTCTTCTCATTTGGCTTTGGGGACTGTGTTTGGGGTCTCCTTTTCGCAGGCTGCAGACTCGTAGTACCCATTGTTTTTGGTGTCTGCCCCCAGTGGCTAAGGCTGGTTCAGTAGGTTGTGTAGGCTTTCTGGTGGAGGGGACTGGTGCCTGTGTTCTAGTGGGTGTGTCTGGATCTTGTCTTTCTGGTGGACAGGTCCACATCTGGTGGTGTGTTTTGGGGTGTCTGTGGCCCTATTATGATTTTAGGCAGCCTCTCTGCTAATGGGTGGGCCTGCATTCCTGTCTTGCTAGTTGTTTGGCATGGGATGTCCAGCACTGGATCTTGCTGGTCTCTGAGTGGCGCTGGGTCTTAGCGTTGAGATGGATATTTCTGGGAGGCTTTTGCCGTTTGATATTACAAGGTGCTGGAGGTCTCCGGTAGACCAATGTCCTGAACTCGGCTCTCCCAACTCAGAGGCACAGGCCTGACACCCGGCCGGAGCACCAAGACCTTGTCAGCCACATGACTGGGGGTGAGAGCAAGAGGTAGCTTTGGTACATCTCAAAGACCACCAATGAATTTCACTGACCATTTTCTCTCCAGAAGTGAAGAAAAGAAAATTCAGTCTTCAGCTAGTCAGTCACTTTGGTAGCCAGCCTCCAAGATGGCCCTATTTATCCCCTAATTATCTCCCAGTCTTCATGTACCTGTGTGGCTCCTTGCCTTTGAAAAGGGCTGACTGTTTAACTAATAAGAAATTGCAGAAATTACAAAGTGCAGCTTCCAAAGTTATAAAAGACATTGCAGCTTCTGCTTTGGTTTCTGCTAGATCACTCATCCTGGGGTAAGCCAGCTGCCCTGTTATGAGGACACTCAAGCAGCCCTAAGGAGAGATCCATATGGCAAGGAACTGAGGCCTCTTACCTACAGCCACGTGAGTGAGTCATCTCAGAAGTCAAAAGATTTAATTTTATTTATTTTTGGTTGTGTTAGGTCTTCATTGCTGCACAAGGTTTCTCTAGTTGTGTCAAGCAGGGGTTACTCATCGTTGTGGTGCACGGACTTCTCCTTGCGGTCGTTTCTCTTGTTGTGGAGTATGGGCTGTAGGTGCATGGGCTTCCGTAGTTGTGTCATGCAGGCTCAATAGTTGTTGCTTGCTGGCTCTAGAGCGCAGGCTCAGTAGTTGTGGCACACGAGCTTAGTTGCTCTGCAGCATGTGGGATCTTCCCAGACCAGGGATTGAACGCCTGTCCCCTGCTTTGGCAGGCAAATTCTTACCCACTGTGCCACCAGGGAAGTCCAGTGTGCTCTTTTTTAAACCTAGTCTGTTTTCATTATTTTCTATCTTAATGAGTCTGTGTTAAAAACAAATAATAATACTCCTTTCTACCCCTCCTGTTTGAGGATTATATATGAAGAAGTATGTCTTATTTATTAATCTCAAATTTTCACCTTACTTTTAAGAAGTAATCACAATGTCAAATATTTAATACCTTTCACTTCCACCTTGAAAAGCATGGATATTAAAATGCTAATATAATTACCTTCCCTAGTCTATCATTTTTACTTTTTGTTATGTATAAAAAACAACTAAAAACATGCATGGTTTGTAAGGAAATGACAAATTTCAGAAAATTCAGAATCTGAATACACTCTATACATATCTTCTAGATAAAGACACAGAAAATTGCCAGATACTCAGAGGCCCCCTGGTCCCATTCTAGTGACTCCCCTTAAGGTTTAATATTGTTCTTGTATCTAACAAAAAGATAATGTTACCTGTATTTTGTATTTTATATAAATGTTATGGCACAGTAAAATCACTTTTGGATTGGGCTTTTTTATTTTATGTTGCGTGTGAATATGCCTATATGGTTGCTTGTTGTTGTGATCATGCATTGCCACTGTTGCGTAGGATTCCATAGTGTAAATATTTAACTATTAATTAATTTATTCCAATGTGTATTATAATATGAGTGATTTTCAGTTTGTGTCTATTGAGAATAGCACTGGTATATAAATTCTAGAACTTGAGCTTTGGTGGTGTGTGTATAAATTATTGTTCAGTATACATGTAGTAGTAAAATTTTTGAGTCATAGCTTTCATGTGTTTATCTTTTTAGATATTTCTAAATATTTTCAAAACATTTGTATGATTTTTCATCCTCAGCATCAGTGAATGAGATTCAAGGATTATACACATTCTTGTCAAACTTGATAATACCTGTCATTTTCATGTGAACTTTCTGGTTGGTGAGTGATAATTCCAGGTGTCACTTTTTTGCATTTAACTGACTACTAAGAAGCCAAGCATCTTTTGATATGTTTACTTAACATTCTATACTCTCTTTTTTGAAATATCTTTTGGTATATTTTCTTCATTTTTGCTATTACATTATCTTCTTATTGAAGAGTTCTTTTTTTTTTTTTAACATCCGAAGACTTCTTATTTAGGAGTTTTTAATATATGCTTGCTATGAGTTCTTCTCTCTGTCTCTCCTTCTCTTTCTTTAGATGAGTGTAGTTTTTAATGTTAATAACATCTAATTTGTTATTTTCCTATTTATTTATTTAGCCTTATTTCTGTTTATTTATGTAGTCTTCTTATCTGTAGCAGAACACATTATTTATTCTAAACCACAAATATGTTTTCGTTTCTTCAATAAATATAATTATTAAGCTTTAAATTTAAGTTAACTTTCTAAACATGTTGTATCATAGTGAGTATTAATTTTTCTATGACAGCTGAAAGGTTACATTTATTCTGAAAATGTTGTATTCAGCTTTCTTTTCATTTGCTCCTACTTCTCATTGATTCACAGAAGTAAACATCACTTCATCCATGGATCTGACTTTTCTCTGATTTCTCGTGGTCATTCTCACTAATTCGTCTTGCCTCGTGAAATCTTTAGCAATCCCATTATTCCACAGAAGTAAAAACCTTCCTTGGGCCTTTTTCCTCAGAAGATTGATTATTCCCACATTTTAAATGAGAGATTGCAATAAGTTAGGAGAAAATGCCACAAGAGTCTCTCATTTTTTTTTTTTACATCTTGTATCAGCCTCTGCTTGCACTCTGTGTTCAAAGATTTTTGTATAACACATTGATGGAAGATGCCAGTTGTTTCTCTCCTTGGGGCAAAAGACAGATTAATTACCTGACAAATAAAATAAAGACAGTGTCTTTCTCTGTTCAAATGTTGGACAGGATTGCTTGCATCCTAATTTAAAAGTTTCAGGTGACTGAAGCTTAAGATTCCTAAGATTTAATCCATACTTACACATGCATAACACCCAACAGGACTGCTTTACATCACCCCATGAGACTTTTTTGTGCAAGTGGAACAGATAAAAATATAAAACTATTGCTGTCTTTTTGTGTCATAAAAATGATTTTTGTCTCATTTAAAATATTTTTTTCTAAAATCCAAAAACGTGTCAGGCTAAAATATTGGAATTTCAAATATGGTAAAAATCTAAGATCCTTCAAATTTCTTTCCAGTTTTGTTGATGATGGGATGCCGTCAGAGATATGACTTCATTAAACACAATAGGTTAGATTCCTTCAAAGGCCTGATTGGGGAATATGAAAATAATCCCCAGAGAAATCTGGACATTTTCTAGTTCTCAAGTATTGGTTAAGATGGTAGAAAGGGCCCTTCATTGTCCTATATGTGAATGCAGATCAATTGAGAGAGGTGGGGATAAAACAAGCAGCCTAAATATCCTTTATGTTTGTTGTACTACTAGTAGAAAGAGGAAGGGTCAACATGTCACCGTGGTTGATATGGCAAATAAGCTGCTTGAAACTACACAGAAATATACCTGCTTGTATTTTCTGTGCAGTCACCCTCTCTTTTGGTGTGCCCTGATACCTCCCTCAACTTATGTACCAACTCCAGCAGCATTAAGCAGAAATCCAAAGAAATCTGTTTTTTGGAATTATGAGTAAGGGAAGACTCGAAAATTTTATAGCGTGCTCTATACACGTCACCATCCTTATCTATGTCATGCCATGCATGGAGGGTCAGTAGGTTCAGGGGATTCTGGAAGCACCAAGGTCTGTGGGGTTAATCACAGCTGCATTCATGGGCAGTAAAAGAGAAGGGCCTTATCTTGGTCACTTTCTCAATGCTAGTAGCTACAAAACGAAGAGGACAGCAGACATCTTAGGGAGAAGAGCCAACATTAAATGAAATGTGCTAATTAGTCTAGGCAACCTCTCATGATAGTCTCCCATAGCTCCTCAAATCCCTACATCCTTGCACAAGGGATAGTGTAATATTACTGGAGCATGTGACTGCAGATTAATATTATTTTTGTTGAAAAAAATAAAAGTAGGTTCAAGTGATAGGGTTTGAAAAGGGTTCACAGTGCGAGGGAAACTATTGTAACAATGTGGACAGAACCCTTTGGATGGATTCATCATGTTTTTGATTTTTTGCTGGTTCAGAATCTGTAGTAGAGATTGGTGTGTTCCATGATGAATTCCTGCTTCTTATAAGTTTTAGTTGGAATACCCCATTAGGAAGAAGTGCACATAAGGAAGGTTAGTGAGTCAAACTCCTCTGCCCTCTGTCAGCAGTGGGTGCAAAGGGATTTAGACCAAGCGCTTTCATCCTTTGATGTGCAAAGTTTTCACTATATGAATGATGTTTTGTTTGTTTGCAGGTCAGGAGTCTTGGTCTCAATATCCCTGTTTAAAAAGTGTTATCACATGTCTGCCAGAAAGAATTGCTGATGATAATGGAAAAAATTGAGAGTTATCCGTAACAATTAAGGGTTTTGGAGAAACACGGATGGACCTAGAGATTGTTATACCGAGTGAAGCAAGTCAGACACAGAAAGACAGATATCATTTGATATTGCTTATATGAGGTATCTAAAAAAGAACAAAGAAGGTACAAATGAACTAATTTACACAACAGAAATAGAGTCATGGATATAGAAAACAAGCTTATGGTTACCAGGGGTTAAGTGGGGAAGGGCTAAATTGGGAGATTGGGACTGACGTGTACACACTAGTATATATAAAATAGATAAGTATTGATAAGGACCTGCTTTATAGCACAGGGAACTCTACTCAATGGTGTGTACTGGCATATATGGGAAAAGAATAAAAAAAACAGCAAGGGTTTTGGGATTATATAATAAGTATAAATGTGCAAACCTTTAACATGAAAGGAAAAATCAGTTAACTCTGTGGTCCCTGTTATGGTGTAAACATTTTGTACCTCTAATTTTAATATTTTGAAACCCAGCTCCCATGTTGATGGTATTAGGAGGTGGGGCTTTTGGGAGGTGATTAGGTCATGAGGCCAGAGACCTCAAACATGGGATTAGTGGCCTAATAAATGTAGCACACAGAAGATCTCATGCCCATCACATTATTTCATTGCCGAGCGAGAAGACCCACATTATGAACCAGATATTGTTCCCTCACCAGACACTAAGTCAGCTGGCAACTTGTTCTTTTTTTAAATAATTAATTAATTAATTAATTAGTGTTTGGCTACGTTGGGTCTTTGTTGCAGCGTGTGGGCTTCTCATTGGGTCACTTCTCTTGTTGTGGAGCACGGGCTCTAGGCGTGTGGGTTTCAGTAGTTGTGGCACACGGACTCAGTAGTTGTGGCCTGTGGGCTCTAGAGTACAGGCTCAGTATTTGTGGTGCATGGGCTTAGTTGTTCCATGGCACGTGGGATCTTCCTGGACCAGGGCTTGAACCCGTGTCCCCTTTATTGGTAGGCAGATTCTTAACCACTGCGCCACCAGGGAAGCCCCTGGTAACTTGTTCTTGAACTTTTCAGCCTCAGCAATTATGAGAAAACAAAAATATTCTGTTGTTTATAAAATACCAAGTCTCTCATATTTTGTTTTAGCAGTCAAAGAGCTGGCTGAAGAGAAATATCTGTGAGCTTGAAGACATATTAAGAGAAACCTTTAAATCTCAAAAGAAAAGAGAAAATGGGCAGGAAAGAAATCAACAGAACAGAGTAATCAATAATTGTGGAACAATGAAAATGCTGTGACCTATACATAATGGGTATAGCAGGAGGAGAATAAAGATAACAAAGAACAGAAAATATTTTTTAAAAATGACTGAGAATCTCCCCAAATGAATGTCTGACACTAAATCCACAGCATCCAAACTTAGAGGAACATATGAATAGTAAAGAAAACTAACCAATATCTCTCAGGAACATCAATACAAAAATCCTCAACAAAATATTAACAAATCGAATCCAACAATATTTTGAGAGAATTTTATATCATGAATGAGAGGGAGTAATCCCAGGTGTGCAAGGCTGGTTGAACATTCTAAAATCAAATAATTATATCCATCATATCAACACCCTAAAGACAATCATTAGCATATCAATAGATTCAGAAGACCTTTGAAAAAATCTAACAGCCATTCTTCATAAAAGCTCTCAGTTAAAGAAATAGACTGGAGCTTTCTCAAGTTGATAACAAAGATCTACAGGAAACTTTTGTCTTACATCATGATGATTGGTCAAAAACATGAAGCATTTCCACTAAGTTCAGGTAAAAGCAAGGATGTCCCCTTTCATGACTCCTTTTCCATATTTTACTCCAAGTCCTTGCTAATGCAATAAGGCAGAAAAATAAATAAAACAAATACAGATTGGGTAGAAAAAAATGAAAGCAGCCTAAATAAAATGTGGACCAATATACTTTATGGACACCTCACCAAAGAAAATAGACACTATGCATATAAGTATACAGAATAGTAATCCAGGATACATGATGCCATGAAAAAGCAAATTAACAATACAATTACATACGATTTTAGCCATTAGAATGGCTAAAATGTGAACAATGACAAGAACAAATTCTGTAGGGGATGTGGAACAATAGGAAATGTCATTTGTTATTGGTGGAAATGAAAAATAATACAGCTACTTTGGTAGTCTGATTGACACTTGCTATAATATTGAATATTCAGTTACTGTAGGTTTACTAAAAGTAAACCGGCAAGTAGGTTACTGAAAGTAGTTTAAAACATGGATATTTACTGAAAGTAGTTTAAAACATACTTCCAGATGAGAAAACCTGCATATGGATATTTATAGCACCTAATTCAATATTGCCAAAATGTGAATGAAACTAAGGTGTCCTCCAGTAGGTGAATGAAATGATATAGTACTAATATATTCTGGGAATGGGATAGTATGGAGCACTAAAAAAGTAACCTATCAAGCCATAAAAATATATGGGAATTCTTTTTTCTTTTGAAATATAGGTGATTTTCTTTATTTTGTAATTTAAATTTTATTGGAGTATAGTTGATTTACAATGTTGTGTTCATTCCAGCTGCACAGCAAGTGATTCAGTTACACATATGCATATATTCATTCTTTTTCAGATTCTTTTCTGATACAGGTATTCCCAGAATATTGAGTAGAGTTCCCTGTGCTATACAGTAGGTCCTTGTTGCTTATCTATGTTATATATAGTAGTATTCTATGTTTACCCTGATTTATCCCTACCCCCCACATTTCCCCTTTGGTAACCATAAGTTTGTTTTCCAAGTCTGTGAGTCTGCCTCTGTTTTGTAAGTTAGTTCATTTGTATCCATTTTTAGGTTCCACCTAGAAGTGATATCATACAATATTTGTCTTACTGTGTCTGACTTACTTCAGTTAGTACAATCATCTCTAGGTCCATCCATGTTACTGCAATTGGCATTATTTTCTTCTATTTTATGGCTGAGTCATGTTCCATTATATATATGTATCACATATTCTTTACCTATATTCATATGTTGATGGACATTTTGGTTGCTTCCATGTCTTCGCTATTGTAAAGAGTGTTGCAGTGAACATTGGGGAAGATGTGTCTTTTCGATTTATGCTTTCCTCCAGATATGCGCACAGGAGTGAACTTGCTGGATCATCTGGTAGCTCTATTTTATTTTATTTTATTTCATTTCATTTCAATTTCAATTTTTTTTGGAGTATAGTTGATTTACAATGCTGTGTTACTTTCTGCTGCACGGCAGAGTGAAGCAGTTATACATATATCCAATCCTTTTTGGATTCTTTTCCCATACAGGTTATTACAGAGTATTGAGTAGAGTTCCCTGTGCTATACAGTAGGCCCTTATTTGTTATCTCTTTTATATATAGTGGTGTGTATATGTCAATCCCAATTTCCAGTTTATTCCTCCCGCCTCCCCTTACTCTGGTAACCTCCATTCTGTGCTCCACAGTGGCTGTTACCAATTGGCATTGCCACCAGTAACGTAGTATTGGTGGCACAGTGGTTAAGAATCTGCCTGCCAGTGCAGGGGACACAGGTTCGAGCCCTAGCCCAGGAAGATCCCACACGCCACAGAGTAACTAAGCCTGTGCGCCACAACTACTGAGTCTGTGCTCTAGAGCCCACGAGCCACAAGTACTGAGCTCACATGCCACAACTACTGAAGCCTGTGTGCCTAGAGCCTGTGGTCCACAACAAGAGAAGCCACCGCAAGCAGAAGGCTGCGTACCACAACTGTGAGTAGCCACCGCTTGCTGCAACTATAGAAAAGCCACACGCAGCAACGAAGATCCAACGCAGATTAAAATATAATAATAAGTAGTAGGTTTCTCTTTTTTCCACACCCTCTGAAGCATTTCTTGTTTCTAGACATTGTGAGGATGGCTATTCTGAGTAGTTCCAGGTGATACTTCTTTGTACATCTGATTTGCATTTGTCTAACATAAAGCAATGGTGAGCATCTTCATATGTACTTTTTTTTTTTTTGAACAGTGTGAGTAAAATTTACCCCTTGAAAAAGGGTTATTGAAAGGTTGCCTTGTTTTGAAGTCTATTTCGATTACCTACCCCAAGACATTTTTTGAGGGCTGTTGTCATTTACAGCTCCCCAGGCATTGTGAATATGAAGTGCCTATAAGGTCCAGTTTTAGAATTGTTGTTATGGGAAACAGAAGGTGGCAGGATTTCTACTGTCCCTCTCTGGTTACTGACACAACCTTAGATGTAGGGAAAGTCCTGTTCCTGGGTTTTAAATTAGAGTGGAATGTGCCTGACCAAACATGTAAGGGCTTCTGTCCCATTCCTTCTTCCCCCTTACCCTTCATCCCCTGAACAAGTATAACCCCCTGCAAAATCACCTGTTGAGGGTGCTGTCTTGTAGAGTGGGATGACCCTAACGAAGGAGTCAGGAGGTCGGAACCCAAACACCAGGCTATGTTGAGACCAGGTGATTTTCCAAATGTCATCCAGCCCAGAGAGTCCACCATCCTTTGGGTGTCAGAGGGTTGGTTTAATAGTATGAGGGCACACTTAGATCTGGAGATTGTGATCCCGTGCAGAGGGGACCAGGTACTACATGTTCAAGGGGTTGAATTAGTGGGCATATCCTCCCGAGGTCCTCAGGCCCACAACAGTCCAGCCTTGGGACCAAATTGGGTCTGTGTCCAGGGATGTGACACTAGCACATTCACCGCGACTAAACGAATTTAGTGATCATTTTTCTTTTCTATAATTTAATTTTAAATTTATAATGGAGTATAGGTGATTTACCATGTTGTGTTCGTTTTTGATATACACAAACATGATTCATTTATTCAGAGATGACTATATATTCTTTTTGGAATTATTTTCCCATTGAGGTTACTAAAGGGTGTTGAGAAGAGTTCCAAGTGCTCTCCAGCAGGTCCCTGTTGATTACAAGTTTTCTCTCTGTAAATATGTATATACTAACTCCAACCTCGTGATTTATGCCTCCAGCACACCTTTCCAGTTTGGTAACCATAAGTTTGTGTTCTAAGTCTGGGACTCTGTTTCTGTGTTGTAAGATAGTACCTTTGCATCAATTGTTAGATTCCGCCGATAAGTAATATCATATGATATTTATCATTGTCTGATTTATGACACTTAGTATGAATGTATCTATGTCCTTCCGAGTGGCTGCAAATGGCCTTATTCCATTCATTTCATGGCTGAGTAATATTCCATCGTATATATCTACCATAATTTCTTTATCCAGTCTTTCTTCCAAGGACATTTAGGTAGCTTCCAATTTGAGGCTCTTGTAAACATGGCTGCATAAATTTTGGAGTGCCTGGGTCCTGTCAATTTACATTTTTTCCAAGATACAGGCCCAGGAGTGGAAACGCCATATGCTCTGAAGCTCTGTTTTTTAGATTTTTAAGGAATCACCACCCACTTCTCCACAGTGGCTGTTAGCAATTTACATTCCCACCGTCAGCTTGTCAGGGTTCCCTTTTCTCCACGCCCTGTCCTGCATTTCAGGTTTTACACTTTGTGAGCTTGGCCAATCTGACTGGTGCGAAGTGATACCTCTTTGTAGTACTAATTTACATTGCCGTCTGTTTTGTTGGCCAAAAATGGAGTAAGGGTTTTTCCTGAACATATTAAGGAATAATGCATACGGCCTTTTTGGCAAACTGCATCATTGGCGATGTTCAGCAGCTTTTCGAGTGCAAACTACCTCTTGAAATCCCTTTCCTGCAATTCTGTCTTGCTTACAAGGCCTTTACGAATACTTGGCTCAAGAAATGACTCCATTAGAGGTGTCAATTACAACCCTGCATGTTTGTGAATTGCACTGCCCCTGAGCACCAGTTTTCAACTTGTTGTTTAGGGAAGCAGCCACAAAGGGGCAGGATTTCTACAGACCCATTCCGGTTACTGGGGCACCTGAAGGATAGGGAAATTCTTCCAGATTAGGAAACTAGAGTGGCATATGCCTGCGCAAACATCTAGGACTTATGTCTCATTCCATCCCCCGATTCCCCTTCTTCACAGGGAAAATTCCAAGTTCTGCAAAACCGGCTGTTGAGTGTGCTGCCTTCCCAAAGTGGGGAGACTCTAAGGAAAGGAGCTGGGGAACCCGAATACCAGGAAAAGTGATGAGGTGACTTTCCCAAACTCTTCCCAAACAGACGGTGTACCATCCTCTGGATGTCCCATTCATGTTTTATCTGTAGGAAGGGTCCCCTGCACCTGGAGATATGGGACCCATGGAATGGGGGACAGGTAGTATTACTCTGAAAGTGCTGCATTTGCTGTCCCATCCTCACCAAACCTCTCAGACCCAGGAGTGTAGAGCCTTAGGTCTCATCCAGCTGTGTGTCTAGATGTGTTCAGTCCAGGTTGCATCACAGCCCTTGAACAAATTTTGTAAGAATTTCTCTCTCTCTCACTGTCTTTTTTTTGGTTCTTGTTATTTAATTTTATAATGGGGTATAGCTGATTTTCAATACTGTGTTTCTTCCTGCTCTACATCTGTCCACTTGATTCACGTAAAGAGAGACATCAATAAATTCTTTTACAGATTCTTACCAGTCTTATATATCCTTTTCCAGTGACAACAGTGTGCTGAGTCCAGCTCTTTGAAGTATACAGTAGGTCCTGTCGATTACCTATTTTGTTTCTGGAACCGTATCAATGCTAATTCCAACCTCCTGGTTTAAGCATCACCCCACCCCACCATTCTCCTTTAGCAGCCATAAGTGTGTTTTCTAAATGTGTGACTCTGTTTCTGTTTTGTAATTGAGTTCATGTGTAGCCATTTTTAGATACCATCTATAAATGATACCTTATGATAAATCTCTTTTTATGTCTGACTTATGTCACTTAGAATGATCGTACCTCAGTCTCCACGAGTTGCTGCAACTGGCCTTATTTCACTGATTTAATTGCTCAGTAATATTCCATCGTACAAAAGTACCACATCTTCTTTAACCATTTTTTACTTCCAATGACATGTAAGTTGTACCGAAGTCGAGGCATTTCTAAACAGAGCAGCACTAAACGTAGGGGTGCCTGTGTCCCTTCGATTTTTGGTTTTCCCAAGATATACGCCCATGAGTGGAAGTGCCCTGGGCTCTGTAGCTCTGTTTTTTAGATGTTTTAGGAAACACCATACACTTCTCCAGAGTAGCCGTTGGCTATTTACATCCCCCCCTCCATCAACATAACAAGGCTCCCTTTTCTCCGTGGCCTGTGCTGCTTTCTGGTTTTACACTTTTCCAGGATGGCCCTTTTGACAAATGCGAAGTGACACTTCTTTGTAGTGCTGATTTGCATTCCGCCATTGTTTGGATGGCCAAAAAGGGCGTATGTGTTTTTCCTGAATATATTTATTTTTATGACAGGCTTTAGCTGATTTCCACTGCTGTGTTTATGCCGCTTTACATCCACTTGATTCACTTACAGAGAGATATCAATAAATACTTTTTAAGATTCTTACTAGACAGATATATTTTTCTGTGGTGAATAGGGACTGTTGAGTCCAGTTCATTGAGCAATTAGTAGGTCTTCACTATTACATATTTGATTTATGGAACGGTATCTGTGCTAATTTCAAACTCTACTTTTATGCATCACCCCATGTCACCTTTCCCCTGAAGCAGGCATAAGTGTGTTTTCTAAATGTGTGACTCTGTTCTGTTTTGTAATTCAGTTCATGTGTAGTGATTTTTACATTCCCTCTATAAGTGATATATTATGATAGGCTTCTTTTGCTCTGTGACTCATTTCACTTAGAATCATCATACGTAAATCCAGGCATTATGATGTTACTAGCCTTATGACATTGATTTCATGGCTGAGTGATATGCCTTTGTACATAAGTACCACAACTTCTTTATCCATTTTTCTCTTTCTTGGGATATATAAGGTGTACCAAAGTCGAGGTTCTTGTAAACAGAGCAGTCCTAAACTTTGGGGTGCCTGAGTACTGTCGATTTTTGGTTTTCCGAAGATATACGCCCATGAGCGGAAGTGCCCTAAGCTCTGTAGCTCTATTTTTTGAGATGTTTTGGGAAACACCATACACTTCTCCAGAGTGGCCGTTGGCAAATTACATCCCCACCATAAGCCTAACAAGGCTCCCTTTTCTCCATGGCCTGTCCTGCATTACTGGTTTTTATACTTTTTCAGGATGGGCCTTTTGACCCATGTGAAGTGAGACTTCT
>NW_006791041.1:203694-211875 GCF_000442215.2 Lipotes vexillifer | reverse complement strand
GCTGATTTGCAGTGCCCGCTTGTTTGGTTGGCCAAACATATGACTGTCGAAACACCTACAGCTAGTCTGTCATTGTTTCCCCCAATTCCCGTTCATCCTCCGGAAAAATTGCAAACTGTGCGAAACAAGAGGTTAAAGGTACTGATTCTCCAAGTGGAGAGATTGTTAGTAAAGAGGCTGGAATGCCAAACCCGAGCACCAGGAGATGAAAAATGAGGTGCGTTGTAGAAACCAATTTACATCCCGCCCATCAGCGTAACAAGGCCTGTTCTCCATGGCCTGTCCTGCCTTTCTGGTTTTTACACATTTTTCCGATGGCCCTTTTGACTGGTGGGAAGTGAGACTTCTTTGGAGTGTGGATTTGCATTGCCCGCTTGCTTGGTTGGCCAAAAAGGGCGTATGCGTTTTTTCCTGAATATATTCAGGAAAAAACGCATACGCCCTTTTTGGCCAAGTGCATCATTGTCGAAGTTCTGCCGCTTTTCACGTGCTTTAAAGGCGACTCCAATCTACCTCTTGAAATCTGTTTCCTGCAATTCTGCCTTGCTTTCAAATCCTCTTTGTTGCCTTACCTCAATATATTTTTGGACGTTAGTTGTCATTTATAACTCTGCAGGTTTGTGAATTGCAGTGCCCCTGAGCTCCGTTTTTCAACTCGCTTTTTTGTGAACTGGCCGCAAAACCACAGGATTGCTTCAGGCCCTGTTCGGGTTCTGGGGTGGCAGGCTGAGCCTTTGGTTAATTCTTCTTCCTGATGGGAAATTAGAGTGACATGTGCCCGTCCAAATGCCTACAGCCAGTCTCTCATTGGTTCCCCCTCTTCCTGTTCATTCTCTGCACAAATTGCAAACTGTGCGAAACAGGAGGTTAAAGGCGCTGACTCTCCAAGTGGGGAGATTGTTAGTAAAGTGGCTGGAATGGCGAACCCGAGCACCAGGAGATGAAAAATGAGGGGCGTTTTAGAAACCTTTCCGGAACACACGGTGTACCATCCTCTGCGTTTCCCATGCATCTTTTAGCTGTAGGAAGATTCCCTTAAACCTGGAGATTTGGGACCCATGGAATGTAACCATTCCATGCTAACGCACGCAGAATTTCTTTAAAGGGTCTGCCTTTGCTCACCCAACCTCACCAATCCTGTCAGACCCAAGAGTGTCCAGCCTTATGTCTCATCCAGCTGGGGGTGTAGATGTGGTCATTTCGGGTTGCATCACAGCCCCTGAACGAATTTTGTAAGAATTTTTCTCTTTCACTGTCTTTGTGTTTTGTGTTTGAAATTTATTTTTATAATGGGGTTTACCTGAGTTTCACTGCTGTGTTTATGCCACTCTACACACACTTGATTCACCTATGGTGATATATCAATACATAGGTTTTAAGATTCTTACTAGTCAGATATATTCTTTTGCGGTGAATAGGGGTTGTTGAGTCCAGTTCACTGAGCAAGGAGTAGGTCTTGTCTATTACATATTTGGTTTATAGAACGGTATCTGTGTTAATTTCAAACTCTTGTTTTATGCATCACCCCACCTCACCTTTCCGCTTAAGCAGGCATAAGTGTGTTTTCTAAATGTGTGACTCTGTTCTGTTTTGTAATTCAGTTCATGTGTAGCGATGTTTATATTCCCTCTATAAGTGATATCTTATGATGTTTCTTTTTCTGTGTGACTTATTTCACTTAGAATCATCGTACCTAAATCCACTCATTATGCTTCTACTAGCCTTATGACATTGATTTCATGGCGGAGTGATATTCCATTGTACATAAGTACCACAACTTCTTTATCCATTGTTCTCTTTCCTGGGATACTTAAGGTGTACCTAGCTCGAGGTTCTTGTAAACAGAGCAGCCCTAAACTTTGGGGTGCCTCTGTCTTGTTGATTTTTAGTCTTCCCAAGATATACTCCCATGAGTGGAAGTGCCCTATGCTCTGTAGCTTTGTTTTTTAGATGTTTTAGGAAACACCCTACACTTTTCCAGAGTGGCTCTCGGCAGTTTACACTCCGCCCATCAGCGTAACAAGGCTCCCTCTTCTCCATAGCCTGTCCTGCATTTCTGGTTTTTAAATTTTTTTCAGATGGCCCTTTTGACTGGTGGGAAAAGAGACTTCTTTGTTGTGCGGATTTGCATTGCCGGCTTGCTTGGTTACCCAAAAAGGGCATATGTGTTTTTTCCTGAATATATTCAGGAAAAATCGCATACGCCCTTTTTGGCCAAGTGCATCATTGTCGAAGTTCTGCCGCTTTTCATGTGCTTTAAAGGCGACTCCAATCTACCTCTTGAAATCTGTTTCCTGCAATTCTGCCTTGCATTCAGATCTTCTTTGTTGCCTTACCTCAATATATTTTTGGACGTTAGTTGTCATTTATAACTCTGCATGTTTGTGTATTGCACTCCCCCTGAGCTCCATTTTTCAACTTGCTTTTTGTGAGCTGGCCTCAAAACCGCAGGATTGCTTCAGGCCCTATTTTGGTTCTGGGGCAGCAGGCTGTGCCTTTGGTTAATTCTTCTTCCTGATGGGAAATTAGAGTGACATGTGCCAATCCAAATCCCTACAGCTAGTCTCTCATTGGTTCCCCCTCTTCCCGTTCATCCTCCGCACTAATTCCAGACTGTGCGAAACAGGAGGTTAAAGGCGCTGATTCTCCAAGTGGGGAGATTTTTAGTAACGTGGCTGGAATGGCGAACCCGAGCACCAGGAGATGAAAAATGAGGTGCATTTTAGCCACCTTTCCCGGTCACACGGTGTACCATCCTCTGGGTTTCCCATGCATGTTTTAGCTGTAGGAGGATTCCCTTGAACCTTCAGATTTGGTACCCATGGAATAGGTACCAGGCAGTATTCCTTTAAAGTGTCTGCATTTCCTCATCCAACCTCACTAATTCTCTTAGCGCGAACAGTTTCCAGCCTTATGTCTCATCCTGCTGTGGGTCTAGATGTGTTCAATCCATGTTGCGTCACAGCCCCTAAGCAAAAGTTGTAAGAATTTTTCTCTGTCTTTTTTTAAAAAATTTATTATTATATTGGTTACAGCTGATTTTCAAAGCTCTGTTCCTTGCTGCTGTACATCCAGTTGATTCACGTACAGAGAGACATCAATAAATTCTTTTTCAGATTCTTACCAGTCGTATATATTCTTTTCTGGTGACTTGAGTGTGCTGAGTGCATTTCTTTGAGCTACCGTGTAGGCCTTGTTGATTATCAATTTGGTATTTGGAATGGTATCTTTGCTAATTTCAACCTCCTGGATAATGCCTCACCCCTCCCCACCTTTCCCCTTTAGCAGCCTTATGTGTGTTTTCTACATATTTGACTATGTTTCTGTTTTGTAATTTATTTCATGTGTAGCCATTTTTGATTCCACCTTTAAGTGATATCTTATGATATGTGTCTTTTTCTCTTTGACTTATATCACTTAGAATGATTGTACGTGACTCCTCCGGAGTTGTTGCAACTGCCCTTATTTCATTGATTTCTGGGCTGAGTAATATTCCACTCTACATAAGTACCACATCTCTTTTATCCATTTTTTCCTTCCAGGGACATTTAGGTTATATCCTAGTCGAGGCTCTTTTAAACAGAGAGGCGGTAAACGTTGGGGTTCCTGTGTCCTGTCGATTTTTGTTTTTCCCAAGATATATGCCCATGAGTGCAAATGCCCTGTGCTCTGTAGCTCATTTTTTAGATGTTTTAGTAAACACAGTACACTTCTCCAGAGTGGCCGTTGGCAATTTACATTTCCACTATCAGCCTCAGAGGGCTCCCTTTTCTCCTCACCCTGTCCTGCATTTCTGGTGTTTACACTTTATGAGGATGGCTCTTCTGACTGATGCGAAGTGATACATTTTGTAGTATTGATTTCCAGTGCCCACCTGTTTGGTTGGATACAAAGGGTGTACGCACTTTTTTTGAATATATTCAGAAAAAACACATACGCCCTTTTTGGCCAACTGCATTGTTGGTGATGTTCAGCCCCTTTTCTTGTGCTTTGATGGCGAGTCCTTTCTACCTCTTCAAATCCTTTTCCTGCCATTCTCCCTTGCTTACAAGTCCTTTGCAGTGACTTAACTCAAGACATTTTTTGACGATAGATATTTTCAACTCTGCAGTTTCGTGAATTTTAGTGCCCCTGAGTTCCATTTTTCAACTTGTGTTTTTGGGAACTGGCCACAAAACAGTGGGATTTCCTCAAGCCCTATTCTGTTTCCGTGGGCAATCCTAGCCTTTGGTCAATTCGTCTTCCTGATTTGAAATTAGAGTGACATGTGCCTGTCCGAACACCTAGGACTTGTCTCTCATTGTTTCTCATCCTTCCGCTTCATCCTCTGGACACATTCCAAACTGTGCACAACAGGATGTTGACGTTGCTGACATCCCCAAGTGGGGAGATTGTTAGGAAAGACACGGGAGGGGTGAACCCGAGCACCAGGAGATGAGGAGATTAGATGCCTTTTCCAAACTCTTCCCGATCAAATGGTGTACCATCCTCTGGGTGTGACAGGCATATTTTAGCAGTAGGAAGGGTCCCATGCATGTAAGGAGAACACCAGGGATTTTTCCAAATCAGTGTCTCCCCGAACCCCAAACTGGGGAATTTTTAAGCTACGGCTACACGTATGTTCATTAAGGGCCTTGGGCAGTAGGCAGAGTCTGAACTTCAGATGATTGAAGTCTTCAGGGTCAGAAGCAGTCACCATCCGCTTCCCTTAGGTTACATTTTATCTGTCATTGACAGATGATGTCGATAAAAATATCTATTATTTTTCAGATTATTTCCCCTTGTAGTTTATTGCAAAATATTGAGTGTAGTTCCCTGTGCTATACAGTAGTTCCTTGTTGATGATCTATTTTATACATATCAGTGTGTATGTGTTAATCCCAAACTGTTAATTTATCCCTCCTCCCACCTTTCCCCTTTGGTAATAATAAATTATAAGATTTTATACTTCTCAGAAATGGGGGAGCTGAAAGAGAGGTATCATTTTCAATGGAAAAGCATTCAAAACAAGATTGAAGCTTCAGCCAAGATTATTAGATGTACATCCTTGGAAAGAAATCACTTCATTTCTCTAATGTTGACCTGACAAATAAGACAAACCTCTTCACTGAACTTGCTTATAATAAAGAGATGGAAATATCAAATGGAAGTGTTAGAAACATCTTATTTTACCCGAGCCTTATACACTGCTCTATGTTAATTGCAGTTTGGCTCACACATCTGTTCATTGAAGTTACAATGTTCTCAATTTTTGTTACTGATCCTCCAGAGTGGGCCCCAACAAGGGTCGCCCTGCCCAGTGTCATTGGAGCCAACAGATCGAGACTGAGTTTGGTTCAGAAGCAAAGGAAACTTTATATTTTGATCAGAGAATGGAGAGGTGAGAGCGTAAGCTCCCCCGTGGGCTGTGGGCTGGGCTGCTGTGTAGGGATCCCGGCAGTGTCAGCGGGAGGGAGGGGGCAGAGCTCTCGAGGGCCGAGTTGGCTGCAGCTCAGGCTCTATGTCGCGGAGACTGCATGAGGCCCCGCAAGCTGAGGTGTTGACCCAGCCATTCTGCACTAGGAATTCAGGTCTGAAGTGCCGGGTGTGGGACCTCTGCATGCGGAACCCTAGGAGCATGTGAAATTAGACAAAGGACAAAGGAAAAAAAGGTTAGACTTTATTTTATTGCCCAGATTCTATTTTTATCTCCCAGGAATTTTTTATGGGCTTTGCCGGTGACAAACCCCTCCTCTGCCTTTTGTCCCATTCCTCATTCTTGGAGTGCAGAGGGTGCAGACCCCTCTTCTGTAAATGCTTTGTGCCAAGTTGGGAGTCCTCATACCCGGGGTGGGGAGGGGCAGAATTTCTCCCCAGCAGCCTCCAGGTGAGGTTGATTGTCCCCAGGCCTCCTGCCTCACTGCTCGTCCGCCTGAGCACCAGCATTGGAAGTGCTATAGATTCTAATGACCTTTAAGGGTCCAGGAAAGAGATGCGCAGAGATGCTGCGGGGGCCGGTTTTACCCCGCCCCACATTTGTTCGGCCACCTTAGGCTGACGGTTTCTGCCAGCCTAGATGCTCTGACCGGTAGTCTGCGCTTTCTTCAGTTAGGCCCCTGAATTAACGTACAAACAGCACCAGGTGTCAGAGCCCTGCCCGCTCAACTCCCAGACAGTCCAGGGTCGGTGGTGATCCAGGACCATGACGGCCACTGAGTCAACGGCCTTTTGAAGTAGCCAGCAGTCCAGCCGGTCTCATTGGCCGCCGTCACCACGGTCTGTAGGCTTTTTTATGGTGACAGCGTGATATACGGTTCCCCCGCCAAGTTTATTAGCTCCCCTCTGGGTGCAGTAAGTCTTGCAAGCAGTAGTCTGCTCTTTTGGGGCACACTCTTGTTGTTTTCTGAGAGAAGCTCCAGGTCAAGTGATGGTCACAGGAGTCGTCATGGGGGCCCGTTGCCTCCGGTTGTCTCTCTGGGGGTTGGAGTTGGAGGGCCTCCTCACTTGAGGCCAGTGTGCCCACGGAGTGACCCCTGCAACTTCAGGGCATGGTGGGTGGTTAGGATCACCACATGGGGTCCTTTTCCCTTAGGAGGGAGCTGGCCTTGCGGGCTGCTGATTTCCAGGTTTTTAGATACCGCCAGTATCGTGGCCGGATGGGGCGGCGGGCCAAGCTCTTGGTGACCTTAGTTTATCCTACCTGGAGGGCATTCTTGCGTTGCTCTATTTCAAGTGGCCCCAGTTTTTGCACTAATACTCCAAGGGCGATTCACCTTTGACCGGGAATGTAAAGGTCAAAGGGTTTAGCTAAATTAGGGAGGTCCAGGGCAAGGGTCTGAATTGACTGCTCTTTCCATTCTTGAAAGGCCGCTTCTGGATTCTATTCGAAAGGATCATCATCTTTTCCTTTCAGTGTTTCATATAGAGGCCCAGCTATTAGACTGTAGTTAGGAATCCAGATGCAGCAAACCACGGCTTCCCCAGGAACCCCTAAGCTGTCTTCTAGTTTTAGAAGGGGTAAGGCTGCAAATGGCTTCTTCCGTTTCCTGGGATGGGCTTCTCCGACCTTCTGTGAGAATGAAGCCCAGGCAGGTGACCTTAGTCTGTGATATTTGAGCCTTTTTCTTGGACACCTTCTATCCTTTATTGGCTAGGTAGTTCAGAGGCCTCGTTAGTAGGGCTGGCGATCAGAATGTCGTCTGCATATTGAAGGAGGGTTCCCTTTTCCAGAGGTAGAACTTTTAGGTCTTTAGCTAACGTTTCCCCAAAGATGGTGTGGGAATTTTTGAACCCTTGGGGCAGGATGGCCCAGCAGTATTGTTTTTGTTGTATGTTGACTCCTGCCACTCACAAGCCAAAATTTCTTGTGACTCTGGGACTGATGGAATACAGAAGAAGGCATCATTGAAGTCTAATACAGAATACCATGTCCTGGTGCATGGTAGAATGACCAGCAGTGTGTAGGAATTAGGAACTACTGGATGTATATCCTCGGTCGCTTCACTGACTGTCCTGACATCCTTTTACTAGGTTCCCAGTAGCCCACGGGGCTCTCGTGGTCAGGCCAAGCCCAGGATATGGAGCTCACCTGGGCAGGCCCCCAGCAGCCAACGGGGCTCTCGTGGTCACGCCCCTCCCAGGATATGGGGCTCACTCGGGCAGGTCCCCAGCAGCCCATGGGGCTCTCATGATCAGGCCCCTCCCAGGATATGGGGCTCACCTGGGCAGGTCCCCAGCAGCCCATGGGGCTCTCGTGGTCAGGCCCCTCCCAGGATACAGAGCTCCCCTGGGCAGGTACACCGGCAGGGCTGGGAACACATGAAATGTGCACATAGCCCTCATTGCAGAGCACCCCCAGCTCACCTGTCGCACAGAGCTGACACAGAGCACCTCAGAGCAGGACTTGAACTAACAAACAGCAGCTCTGACAGATCTGTGACCCAGGGCATCACTCGGTGCAGCCTCCCTCCACCTGGTCTTGCAGAGACTTCCACTATAGCCAAGGCACCAGGCCTCTGTCTCCACCCACCACCCCTCCTCTCCCTGACTCCTGGGTTCCTCTCATTAGGAGTGCGTCTTCTTGAAGTTGTCTCCCACGCATGGGCCAGATAAAATGATTAGAAAACAAGCTGGAGCTGCAGCTCCTTGTCTATCCTGGCGCTCAGGAGCCCACACCTGTTTCTTGGACCTGGCCGGTTCAGC
>NW_006791041.1:193500-203658 GCF_000442215.2 Lipotes vexillifer | reverse complement strand
GGTTCAGCAAGGTCCATTTTCTGCAACTGTGAGCCCCTGAGGGGTGAGGATTGGCTGACCTGGGCAGCCTGACCCTGCTGGCCAGTCCTCCCCAGGTGTGCCTGGGTTGAGGTCAATATAAACACCGCTGCAGGCAGCAAGAGCCCCTGCAGCTGTGCCTGGCGCCGTATTCTCTGCCCCGTCAGCAGTGTCGGGGCTGGGCTGGTGGGAGGGAGTGAGGGGCCACGGCTTTGTGGGTGGCCCGGTGTGAGTGGGGCTCTGCTGGACTTTCTGCAGGAGTTGCCAGGCTGCCACCTGCTAAAGAAGAGGATGTGTCACACATACCTGCCGCTGGAATTTCTCCCCAGGCAGAGGTGAGGAAGCAAAAATGCAGTGGGGGCTGGGACAGGAGGGGTATCTCAGGCAGGGAAATGGAAAGCTTCCAGAAGAGCGCCCACGGCCAGGACCATCGTGGCTGGCCTGCAGGCACCAAGTCGGCCGGCGTGCCGTCGCTGGGGTGGCTCCACGGCCCTTCCTCTAGTCCTTGTACATATTCAGGTGTTTTACCTGGGAAGGGTTGGAACAGTTCAGCAGCAGCTGGCCTGGGGCTCAGCTCACGTTTACTCACAGACGCCTCGGCACGGTCCCCCAGCTTTGCAATGAGGACACTCCTTGCGGGAGGGCTGCTAGCTGCACCCTGCACCTCTGACCAACTTCAGAATTGTTTACCACTGGAGCAAGTGCCCTGATAGGGTTTTCCTCTATATAACTGGTGGGTTCTGTTTTTTCTTTTTTGGTTCAAGGTAGATTTTATTCCTCTTTTTTGTATTTATAGATATAAGTATGGAAATAATTCATTCATATAAATACATCTATGTGAAGGGAAGAATTTTTTTCTGTTTTATTTATTTTTTTTATACAGCAGGTTCTTATTGGTTATCTATTTTATATGTATAAATGTATACATGTCAATCCCAATCTCCCAACTCATCCCACCACCACCCCCCCCATGGCTTTCCCCCCTTGGTGTCCATACGTTTGTTCTCTACATCTGTGTCTCTATTTCTGCCCTGAAAACCGTTTCATCTGTACCATTTTTCTAGGTTCTACATATATGCATTAATATACAATATTTGTTTTTCTCTTTCTGACTTACTTCACTCTGTATGACAGTCTCTAGATCCATCGACGTCTCTACAAATGACCCAATTTCATTCCTTTTTATGGCTGAGTAATATTCCATTTTATATATGTACCACATATTTATCCATTCATCTGTCTGTGGGCATTTAGGTTGCTCCCATTACCTGGCTATTGTAAATAGTGCTGCAGTGAACATTGTGGTGAATGTGTCTTTTTGATTTATGGTTTTCTCTGGGTATATGCCCAGGAGTAGGATTGCTGGATCATACGGTAATTCTATTTTTAGTTTTGTAAGGAACCTCCATACTGTTTTCCATAGTGACTGTATCAATTTACATTCCCACCAATAGTGGAAGAGGGTTCCTTTCTCCACACCCTCTCAAGCATTTATTGTTTATAGATTTTCTGATGATGCCCATTCTAACAGGTGTGAGGTGATACCTCATTGTAATTTTGATTTGCATTTCTCTAATAATTAGTGATGTTTAGCAGCTTTTCATGTGCGTCTTGGCCATCTCTATGTCTTCTTGGAAGAAATGTCTATTTAGATCTTCTGCCCTTTTTTGAATTGGGTTGTTTGTTTTTTTAATATTGAGCTGCATGAGCTGTTTATATATATTGGAGATTAATCCTTTGTCATTGATTCATTTGCAAATATTTTCTCCCATTCCGAGGGCTGGCTTTTCGTCTTGTTTGTAGTTTCCATTGCTTTGCAAAAGCTTTTATGTTTCATTAGGTCCCATTTGTTTAGTTTTCTTTTTTATTGCATTACTCTAGGGGGTTGATCAAAAAAGATCTTGCTGTGATTTATGTCAGAGTATTCTTCCTATGTTTTCCTCTAAGAGTTTTATACTGTCCGGTCTTACATTAAGGTCTCTAATCCATTTTGAATTTATTTTTGTGTATGGTGTTAGGGAGTGTTCTAATTTCATTCTTTTATATGTAGCTGTCCAGTTTTCCCAGCACCACTGATTGAAGAGACTGTCTTTTCTCCATTGTATAGTCTTGCCTCCTTTGTCATAGATTAGTTGACCATAGGTGTGTAGGTGTATCTCTGGGCTTTTTTTTTTTTTTCATTTTACACCTTTATTGGAGTATAATTGTTTTACAATGGAGTGTTAGTTTCTGCTGTATAACAAAGTGAATCAGCTATACATATACATATATCACCATATCCCCTCCCTCTTGCATCTCCCTCCCACCCTCCATATCCCACCCCTTTAAGTGGTCACAAAGCACCGAGCTGATCTCCCTGTGATATGTGGCTGCTTCCCTGTAGCTATCGATGTTGCATTTGGTAATCTGTATATGACCATGCCACTCTCTCACTTTGTCCCAGCTTACCCTTCCCCCTCCCCGTGTCCTCAAGTCCTTTCTCTACATCTGTGTCCTTAATCCTGTCCTGCCCCTAGGTTCTTCATAAACTTTTTTTTCTTTAGATTCCATATATCTCTGTTAGCATACGGTATTTGTTTTTCTCTTTCTGACTTACTTCACTGTGTAGGACAGACTCTAAGTCCATCCACGTCACTACAAATAACTCAGTTTTGTTTCTTTTTATGGCTGAGTAATATTCCATTGTATATATGTGCCAGGTCTTCTTTATCCATTCATCTGTCCATGGACACTTAGGTTGCTTCCATGTCCTGCCTATTGGAAATAGAGCTGCAATGAACATTGTTGTACCTAACTCTTTTTGAATTATGGTTTTCTCAGGGTAAATGCCCAGTAGTTGGATTGCTGGGTCGTATGGTAGTTCTATTTTTAGTTTTTTAAGGAACCTCCAAACTGTTCTCCCTAGTGGCTATATCAATTTACATTCCCACCAACAGTGCAAGAGCGTTCCCTTTTCTCCAGTAAATGCCTCTCCAGCATTTATTGTTTATAGATTTTTTGATGATGGCCATTCTGACGGCTGTGAGGTGATGCTTCACTGTAGTTTTGATTTGCATTTCTCTAATGATTAGTGATATTTAGCATCCTTTCATGTGCTTGTTGGCAATCTGTATATCTTCTTTGGAAAAATGTTTATTTAAGTCTTCTGCCCATTTTTGGATTGGGTTGTTTGTTTTTGTGATATTGAGTTACATGAGCTGCTTGTAAATTTTGGAGATTAATCCTTTGTCATTTGCTTCATTTGAAAATATTTTCTCCCATTCTGAGGGTTGTCTTTTCGTCTTATGTTTTCCTTTGCTGTGCAAAAGCTTTGAAGTTTCATTAGGTCCCATTTGTTTATTTTTCTTTTTACTTTCACTTCTCTAGGAGGTGGGTCAAAAAGGATCTTGCTGTGATTTATGTCATAGACTGTTCTGCCTATGTTTTCCTCTAAGAGTTTGAAGGTGTCTGGCCTTACATTTAGGTCTTGAATCCATTTTGAGTTTATTTTTGTGTATGGTGTTAGGGAGTGTTCTAATTTCATTCTTTTACATGTACCTGTCCAGTTTTCGCAGCACCACTTATTGAAGAGACTGTCTTTTCACCACTGTATATTCTTGCCTCCTTTATCAAAGATAAGATGACCATATGTCTGTGGGTTTATCTCTGGGCTTTCTATCCTGTTCCATTGATCTATATTTCTGTTTTTGTGCCAGTACCATACTGTCTTGATTACTGTAGCTTTGTGGTAGAGTCTGAAGTCAGGGAGCCTGATTTCTCCAGCTCCGTTTATCTTTCTTAGGGTTGCTTTGTTCTTTTTCTAAAATAAATTTATTTATTATTTTATTTTATTTTTTGGCTGCTTTGGGTCTTTATTGCTGCATGCAGGCTTTTCTCTGGTTGCGGTGAGCGGGGGCTACTCTTTGTTGCAGTGCGTGGGCTTCTCATTGCGGTGGCTTCTCTTGCTGCGGAGCATGGGCTCTAGGCGGGCAGGCTTTAGTAGTTGTGGCTCGTGGGCTCTAGAGTGCAGGCTCAGTAGTTGTGGCACACGGGCTTAGTTGCACCACGGCATGTGGGATCTTCCTGGACCAGGGCTCAAACCCATGACCCCTGCGTTGGCAGGTGGATTTTTAACCACTGAGCCACCAGGGAAGTCCCATTTTGTTCTTTTTTTATGGCTGAGTAGTATTCCAATATATACATATACCACATCTTTATCCATTCATCTGTTGATGGACATTTGTTTCCATGTCTACCCTATTGTGAATAGTGCTGCTATGAACATAGGGGTGCATGTATCTTTCTGAATTATAGTTTTATCTGGATATATGCCCAGGAGTGGGATTGCTGGATCATATGGTAACTCTATTTTTAGTTTTCTGAGGAACCTCCATAGTGTTTTCCACAGTGGCTGCACCAACTTATATTCCCACTAGCAGTTAGGAGGGTTGCCTTTTCTCTACACCCTCTGCAGCATTTGTTGTTTGTAGACTTTTTAATGATGGCCATTCTGACTGGTGTGAGGTGGTACCTCACTGCAGTTTTGATTTGCATTTCTCTAATAATTAGTGAAGTTGAGCATCTTTTCATGTGTCTATTGGCCATCTGTATTGCTTCTTCTGAGAAATTTCTGTTTAGGTCTTCAGCCCATTTTTGGATAGGGTTGTTTGGTTTCTTGTTGTTGAGGTGTATGAGCTGTTTGTATATTTTGGAAATTAAGCCCTTCTTGGTCGCATTTTGCAAATGTTTTCTCCCATTCTGTAGGTTGTCTTTTTGCTCTGTTTATGGTTTCCTTTGTCGTGCAAAAACTTGTAAGTTTGATTAGGTCCCACTTGTTTATTTTTGTTTTTATTTCTATTGCCCTGGGTGACCAAATTAAGAGCACATTGGTACGATTTACATCAGAGAATGTTTTGCCTATGTTCTCTTCTAGGAGTTTTATGGTGTCATGTCTTACGTTTAAGTCTTTAAGCGGTGAGGCGGCTTTGATTGAATAGGAATTGAGGTTTGCAAAAGATAGAAACCTGGAAAGAAAACAGTGTAAGAACCAAGAGACCAAAAAGTATAATGCTGAGTTCATCAGCTGTGACAGAACGGGAAGTCCTAGCACAGTTGGGAGCCATTGGAAAAATAAACATAAGTCTTTGAATTCTCTGTGCCTCAGTTTCCTCATCTACAAAATGGGCATACTAGTGGCATCTACCTCTTTCAGGTGCTGTGAGGATTAACTGAGTTAATCTGTGTAAAGTGCTGGAACAGTGCCCGGCACATAGAAGGTACTTAAAGACAGGCTGTTGGTCATTTTCCAAGTTGTAACTTCTCCACACATCAGTAAGATGTGTTTTCTTTCTGATTTCCTTGACAGCAGGCATCTCTATGTCGTGAGATCTGCCTTCTGTGAGAGGGGAGAAAGGAGGGGAGGGAGCCCCTGAGGCCAGGCTGCAGGACAGCCAGAATGGCCACATTCTTTCAGCAGCCCTAACTCATGGACCCTCAGGAGCTGGGACTAGGCTTTGTAGAGGGAACACTGGGCGGTTGTGTCCACAGAGGAGAAGCATTAAGGGCATTTTGCTTTAGAAACATGGCTAGATACTCTGTGTTGGGGAACTGGGTGCCCCGAGCCCATCATTGGCAGCAGGGAAGTCATGCCCAGCAAGCTTAAGAAGCAGAATTGTAAAGAGCACCACAAGAGCCTTCAGCCAGGCCAAGTGGGGGAAACGGGACAGGGCAGAGTTTCCCTTCCACAATCCACTTAACCAAGGCTACCTCCCCTCATTGGACATTTCTTGAGGGAGGTAATTAACCTCTATTTCTCTTCCTTCCCTTAGAAGTCCAGAGGGTTCCTCTCTCCCATTCAGTGTACTCCAAGGAGGCTGACAAGACTGTGGATTATCGGCTTTAACAGGTGACACAGTCTATTATGTTTTTTTTTCTCTTATATGTAAGTTTTCTGAGTTGTGGTATACAGATGAATTTATTTTTTTATTGGGTATAGTTCTTTTACAATGTTGTGTTAGTTTCTATACAGCAGGTTCTCATTAGTTGTCTGTTTTATACATATTAGTGTATATACGTTAATCCCAATCTCCCAGTTCATCCCATGCCCTCCTTTCCCTGCTTGGTGTCCATATGTTTGTCCTCTACATCTGCGTCTCTATTTCTGCCTTGCAAACCGGTTCATCTGTACCATTTCTCTAGATTCCACAAATATGAGTTAATATATGATATTTGTTTTTCTCTTTCTGACTTACTTCACTAGATATGACAGTCTCTAGGTCCATCCATGTCTCTACAAATGACCCAGCTTCGTTCCTTTATATGGCTAATATTCCATTGTATATATGTACCACAACTTCTTTATCCATTCATCTGTCGATGGACATTTAGGTTGCTTCCATAACCTGCCTATTGTAAACAGTGTTACAATAAACATTGGGGTGCATGTGTCTTTTTGAATTATGGTTTTCTCTGGATATATGCCATTATTACTCAACATAGTTTTGGAAGTCCTAGCCATGGCAATCAGAGAAGAAAAAGAAATAAAAGGAATCCAAATTGGAAAAGAAGAAGTAAAACTGTCACTGTTTGTGGATGACATGATACTATACACAGCCACCAGAAAACTACTAGAGCTAATCAATGAATTTGGCAAAGTTGCAGGATACAAAATTAATGCACAGAAATCTCTTGCATTCCTATACACTAACAACGAAAGATCAGAAAGAGAAATTAAGGAAACAATCCCATTCACCATTGCACCAAAAAGAATAAAAATGCCTAGGAATAAACCTCCCTAAGGAGGTAAAAGACCTGTACTCAGAAAACTATAAGACACTGATGAAAGAAATCAAAGAAGATACAAACAGGTGGAGAGATATACCACGTTCTTGGATTGGAAGAATCAATATTGTGAAAATGACTATACTACCCAAAGCCATGTACAGATTCAGTGCACTCCCTATCAAATTACCAATGGCATTTTTCACAGAACTAGAACAAAAAAATCTTAAAACTTGTATGGAGACACAAAAGACCCTGAATGGCCAAAGCAATCTTGAGAAAAAAAAAAATGGAGCTGGAGGAGTCAAACTCCCTGACTTCAGAATATACTACAAAGCTACAGCAATCAAGACAGTATGGTACTGGCACAAAAACAGAAATATAGATCAATGGAACAGGATAGAAAGCCCAGAGATAAACCCACGTGCCTACTGTCAACTAACCTATGACAAAGGAGGCAAGGATATACAATGGAGAAAGGACTGCCTCTTCAATAAGTGGTGCTGGGAAAACTGGACAGCTATATGTAAAAGAATGAAATTAGAACACTCCCTAACACCATACACAAAAAGAAACTCAAAATGGATTAAAGACCTAAATGTAAGGCCAGACACTATCAAACTCTTAGAGGAAAACATAGGCAGAACACTCTATGACATATATCACAGCAAGATCCTTATTGACCCACCTCCTAGAGAAACGGAAATAAAATAAAAAATAAATGGGACCTAATGAAACTTAAAAGCTTTTGCACAGCAAAGGGAACTATAAACGAGATGAAAAGAGAACCCTCAGAATGGGAGAAAATATTTGCAAATGAATCAACGGACAAAGGATTAATCTCCAAAATATACAAACAGCTCATGCAGCTCAATATCAAAAAAACAAACAACCCAATCAAAAAATGGGCAGAAGACCTAAAGAGACATTTCTCCAAAGAAGACATACAGATGGCCAAGAGGTAAGTGAAAAGATGCTCAACATCACTAATTATTAGAGAAAAGCAAACCCAAACTACAATGAGGTGTCACCTCACACCGGTGAGAATGGTCATCATCAGAAAATCTACAAATAAGTAGTGCTGGAGAGGCTGTGGAGAAAAGGGAACCCTCTTGCACTGTTGGTGGGAATGTAAATTGATACAGCCACTATGGAGAACGGTATGGAGGTTCCTTAAAAAACTAAAAATAGAACTACCATACGAGCCAGCAATCCCACTACTGGGCACATACCCTGAGAAAACCGTAATTCAAAAAGACACAGCCTATTGTGTTTTACATCTGTGTTGGTTTCACAGAACCTGCCCGTTTAGGAAATGGTTTCTGGGCTGTGAGCAGGTCCCAGGGGATGGGTAGGAGGTGGCCTTTTGGGACGACGACATCTTTCCCCCACTTTCAGTCTTGTCCCTCCCCCGAAACAGTTAAGACACTCAGCTCGGGCCAAGAGGTGAAGTTCTTGTTTATTGTTGCAGCAACTCTTACAGACATTAGCGTTCAGTTAAATAAAGGAAGAGAACACATTAAATACATCACAACCCCCAAAACGGTACGGAGGAGGGGAGGGAGGGCCAGCCTGGTGACCAGACTGTCAGAGGAAGTACATTCAGTGGGTGTGCGTCATCAACATTCCAGGCTCACGTGTATATAGATCTTATTTATATATTTATTTATATTTATATATAGAGATCATTGAGTTTTGTGTATACAAAGAACCATATTGTTACAAATACAATACTGTACTTCTCCCAGCGCTTTACAATAAGCTCTATTTCACCCTCTTTACAGAACAATAGTACAAGTTCATACTCTAGGGACTGCTGAATATGTACACGGAATTTCCTTCCCACACGGTCCTCACGACTGCCTTGCTGGAGGGTCGGGACGTAAGATCAGTGTTGTGTGCTCAAGTCGGACTCAACCAGGGAAGGAGCAGACAGACATGAAACTCAAACCAGCAAGTGGCCTTGTAAGTGGGAGAGTAAACACACCTAAGAGGAGGTGCCCTTGGTTGTAAACATTGTTAACAGCCTCACCGCTGGGCTGAGGGACCCAAGAAGGGCTTGTGGGTGGGTCTCATCTGCATGCGGACGGGGTGGCGGGTGTGAAAAGGGGTGGTGGGAGTGATGGGGAGGTAGTAGGTTACTCTGGGACTCTCTGAGGCCGGTGCTGATGGGCAATGTTCAGAAAGCAGACCCGGCTGCAGGGACTCGGAGTCCAGTGCCCCGTGATGGGCTCCAGGCCTGGAGGAGCCACTCCAGTGAGGGGAGCAGGCTCCAGGCATTGGTCTCTGGGGGCTTCGTCCTCTCGTGAACCCAAGGCTGATGGTGGCTCCCTGAAATGCTCACATTTGAGAAGGCAGAGGCAGGGTGGGTTCTGGTGCATCCTGGCTGGACCAGGAGGGGTTGACGGATCGAGGAATCTGTCCCCAAAGCTGAGTCACCAGCATGTCCTACCCAAGTGGCAAGAGTGACTTTCTGCCCGGGGCCATGTTTGAGAAGGCTGTTCTGTACATAGTCTTCCCCATTACATGGGGTTTCAGATATTTACATATGTAACTATATATACTGGGATGTCAGAAGGGAAAACAGACCACCACTTCCCGTGGGACTTTCAAAAACAGAGTTACTATTAAGATTCTGGCTCCTTGGTTAACTTCCGAAGGTGGGCTGATTCCCTCCATCCCGTGGGAGCAGGGAACAGAATACACTACAGCCCGCTGAACCTGGACCAAGCTCCGGAAACATTCGCTATCTGGGCGTGAGGAGCCGCTTTTACGAACACAAAGGTACGTGGTGGGTAATCTTATGCTGAAATGGTAGCCTTCTAGGAGAGTTCACCACACTGGCCTTTTCAGCACCTGTCAGACTTCCCAAGATTTTTGTGCAGTAGCAATAGAAAGTATATTCTGTCTCTTCTCTCCTTTGGGTGAAGAGCCTTATATAATTATGTGAGAGGCTGCCCAGGGACATGCTGGTGGGGTTCCCGTCCCCTGGCCGATTGCGGGGGCTCGGAATGGGCCCTCGGGCAGGCGGCTCAAGCGGTCACCCTGGGAGCAGATGGCATGAGCCTCTCTCCAGTGACTTCCCCAGGCTCCTCATGCCTGAAAATACCACCCAGAATGCTGCATTCCTATTTTATCCGCTCCTTCTGGCAAAGAAAAGATGAACTTAGGACTCTTTAGTATTTAATTATATGTCATCAGACACTACAGTTTGGTAAATGGAGCTGAGGCTCCCGGCTCCTCACGTTTACAGTGGGTCAGTCTTGGGGCTGGTCTCCCAGCAGCATTCAGCTAAGTGTCCTCAAAAGTCATCCAGTGGGGCTTCCCTGGTGGCACAGTGCTTGAGAGTCCGCCTGCCGATGCAGGAGACGCGGGTTCGTG
>NW_006791041.1:136145-192515 GCF_000442215.2 Lipotes vexillifer | reverse complement strand
TCAGCAGGACCTGTCCCACGGTCACACTGGGAGTCCAGCCACTGACGCCACTGAAACAACCGGCTTTCCTGACTCTTAAGCAGAAAACTCAAGGTGGCACAGAGATCCCAGGGGCACTGACCACACAGCTCTCTGGCACAAGTATCTTGTTCCCAATCTTTTCATATTCACTTTCTCCCTCCCTGAAATCCCTCCATTCGACGTATAAATCCATACTATCCAACACGTGCTCACCGGGTTCCTATTTCCATGGACACAACATAAATAACGCAGATGTTGAGAACAGGGACTGTATTAATATCACAAAATATATTAGTTTCTCTTCCCCTGTCTTTGCAGAGGTCACGAGCAAAACAAAACAAAAACCAAACCAAGCCACACCCCACCCACATGAAAACAAAATGCTCTTTGGACCAAGAGTAAGTGAAAACTGGCTCAGAATCATGATATTACTAAAACATCTGCACCAAACAGAGACAAAACCCATGGACATGAGGCACCTGATAAAACACGTAACGTTCCACACCAAATAAAAGCTTTTTCAGGCCTAGGAGGCAGCAAGATGTTTCTGGAACACATTTGGGGCGTCTTAGGCATCGCTTGAGGTCATGATTGTCCCCTTAGTTTTGTGGTTTATATACTGTTCTGGGCCCTCAAATGTCACATCCTGCCTCATGGTCCTGAGTGGAGAACAAGGCTGGTCCCACCTTGGGCCAGGAAGCATAACATGATTCCACCGGGCCTCATCTTCAAGGGGAACAGTCCATCGCTCCCAGACTCCCAATGTGGGATGTGTGTGCCGGGGGTGGAGGCGCGAGGGGAGTCAACCAGAACACTTCTAGCCAAGGCGGTGCTGGCAGGGCCAGGCCTCAGCCTCAGAGGGGCGGTTCTCTCCAGACAGGGCTCACCAGTCCCTGCAGGCCTCACCTGCTGGGGGAAGGGGCCTCATAGGGAGGTGACGTGGGTTTTCCAGGGGCTCTGGGTGCCTCACTGGTGGCAGGGAGGAGGGAAGGCTGAAATATATGCAAGTGAGACTGTGTACCTACGTGTGATGTAGAAGGAGGCAGGAAGCACCTGCCTGTGTTTAACTAATGGTTGCTAACCTTGGGAAGCCACGAGTGCCCTGGGAATCGCCCAGTTCTCTGCAACACGAAGGTATTCTTGTCCATGGCAGTTCCCCTTCTATCCTGGGTGAAAAGGTTTGCATTAGAAAACACAGTTATATTGAAACTAAAACTGTAGAAGAGGCATAAGGTTGGCTCAGAAATTCTGGGCAGAAATAACGTATGATGCCCCACGTACATCGTGGGCAGGCATATCCGTAAAGACACGGGCTGGTCCTCCCTGTTACTACCATATTCCCAGAAATTGACTGGAAGAGAGCAGAGATCAGTGGTTGGATCGTAGGCACTGCCGAATCGGCTTCTTCACCACCCCTAGGAGTTCCTTCTAAGAGGTCTGCACCCCTTGGGAAGGGAAGATCCTTCCTGAGCGGTGACAACCCTCTTCAGGACCCCCAAGGGCCCTTCAGGATGGTCCTGGGCAGATTCTGGGTGGATACTGGCTGCTCTCCAGCCTCAAGGGAGTGCATACAATACTTCCCTGGTGTTAAAAACAACAAGAAAAGCAAACTAGAGAGAGACAGAGAAGGAGGTCTCTGTGGATTCTTTTCCTTCTGTGTCAAACCGAGTGCTGGGTATGAGAGGGGAATGTCTCAGTGGGCACACAGATGTAGCACGAGAAACACAACCACAAGTGAGGAGAGTCCTCCATGCATGCTGCCCGGGGGGGTGGGCGTAGCCTCAGATGTAGACGGGCTGTTCCTGGGCCGTCAGCAGTCTGTACATGGCAGCCGGCATCGTCTTCATGTGAATCTGAGGGCAGAAACGCACTTTAGCGGGGGGACCGAGGCTTCGGGAGCTGTGTGGGCACTGCCCCAGGGCTAGCGGGAGAGGCGGCACCTCTTGCCGTGGGACGCCTTTGAAGGTACACCCCTCGTCCCCCCACCATTCCTAACAGGGGCCTGACCCAGGTGGCCTCCAGGAAGTACGGAATCCATGGGCTTCTAAAAAGTTAGGGGTGACAGAGAGTGAACAGTGAAAACCAGGTAAGGTGGTTTATTTCCTAAAAGCTCTTGCTCTCACCAGGCCTTTTTTTTTTTTTTCTCAAAAGGACAAACCCTTAAAACAGAAGGACCACTGTGGGGTTTTGCTGCTCCTGCCTCCCTCCCTCCCCCCAGCAGGAAATCAGCCCCAGAACAGCTGTTCTGACCCCTGCCCAGCCATACCAGGGAACTGTCTCTGGGGAGCTGTTGATTAGGTTTGAATCTGAATTAAAATCTTCCAGGCACATTTGGCAGGATTAGCTGGGAAAAATGGAGAGAACTTGGGCAGCTATGGCGAGAAGATGCCCAGATCGGAGAACTAAAAAGAGGAGGTGGGCAAGTGATGCCAGAGGAGAAGGCTGAGGGTGACGTGACGGGATTTTGAGGAGCAGCTCTAAGATAACCACTCGTTACCACGTTTAAATTCTGGTCCGAGACAGACTGTTCAGTGTGGAGGTGTGCTGAGGACAGGGAAGGACACTCAGGAGGGCTTCCATGGAGGGGGCGAGCGCACCAGGGGACCCCCAGCCCCCGACTCTCCCTTACCTCCCCAACAGCATTGGAGAGGATGTGCACGATCTTCTCGTGTGGGGTGGCGACCACGCTCTGCCCATTGATTTCAATGATGCGATGTCCCACGCGGACACCTCCTCTCTCCGCTATTCCCCCTCGCATGAGGCTGCAGATCTATCAGAGTCAAAGGCCAAGTTACCCACCCTGGCCTGCATCACCTGCTAGGGAACTGGGTGGGGGTGGGAGACTATCTTTTCTAGAATCCCCCATCCCCAGCACTGTCATCTCTGAGGAGGTGCCATGGTCAGGCTGTGGACATTTACATCTCTTTGTTTCTTTTTATAAGAGCTAGGACTCTGGATGCCCAGATGGCCCCCTTGTTCTCGCACTCTGCACAGGGGACGCAGCACGTCACTGGATTTCACGGCACAGTGAATTCTGAGTACTTTTCATCCCAGCTCGGTCTTGGTAAAAAGAGCTGTTTGGGCCTGTCACAGAGCTGCCAATGTTTTCGAACTGTCAGCCTGTGTAACACAGTTTAGTATTATCTGGGACTCAAACACTGAACTGTGTAATGCTAGCAGCCCACTTTTTAGGGTCACAGTTACCTGAGTTAAAATGGGGCTAGAACCTGCTAGAACCCCACTTCGTGTTCCAAAGTGTGGCCAGCTAGAAGGCAGAAGCTCCCTTTGGCTGTCCCAACTCAGTGGTTCTTGTTCAAACTCCCTCTGGCAGAAATGATAACATGGCTGGTTTTCGTCTCAGTGTAGCCAGGCACTGCGGTGGGCAGAGGCTGCAGGCTGGGGGAGGGCTCTGGGCCTCAGCGCTGCAGGATAGCCACCCCTACCTCACACACAAAGCAATCGGAATTTCCCAAAAGAACATGGTTTGAATTTACAGAGCTGACTTTTCACTCCTGACTGTGCGCCTTTCTTTAAAAGCCTATGCAGGGGACTACCCTGGTGGGGCAGTGGTTAAGAATCTGCCTGCCAATGCAGGGGACACGGGTTCGATCCCTGGTCGGGGAAGATCCCACATGCTGCAGAGCAACTAAGCCCGTGCGCCACAACTGCTGAGCCTGTACTCTAGAGCCCGCGAGCCACAACTAATGAAGGCCACACGCCTAGAACCCGTGCTCTGCAACGAGAAGCCACCACAATGAGAAGCCCACGTACCACAGCGAAGAACAGCCCCCGCTCGCCGCAGCTAGAGAAAGCCTGTGTGCGGCAATGAAGACCCAATACAGCCAAAAATAAATAAATAAATAAAATAAATTTATAAAAAAAAAATTCAGGGAGGAAAAAGAATAGGGTTTTTCTATCTGCAAAGATGAATGCAGAGAGAAGGAGGGCACATCCAAAATACATAACATCAAGAAGGTTACAGATTGGTCACCAAAGCCCAGAACTACTATGAGTCCAGAACAAGGCAAACCAGGACAAAAAGGGAGTAGTATTGAGTATGGAGTTTCTGTTTGGGATGAAGAAAAAGTTCTGGAAATAGCACTGATGGACACAACAACTTTTTGAATGTACTTAAAGGCACTGAACTGTATGCTTAAAAATGGTTTAAATGGCAAACTTAATGTTGTGTATGTTTTATCACAATAAAGGGGGGGTGGAAAGGAAGTATTTGAAGGCAGACATCCAGGTGATGAAACTACTCTTTATCTCCCAAGTGCCAAATTCAGGTTAAAAAGGCAAGGCAGAGATCATTCAGGCATAACCCACAGGGCTGGGTTCTCAGCCTGGGCTGAGCTGGTACCACCAAGGATTTGGAAGCCCAGCCCCAAGGGCTCTTCACCCACCGCCCTGGGAAGCTGCTGGCTAGGGGGGTTGGGAAGGTGGGTATCTCAAACTATCTCAAGCTGGCAGCTGGGAGGGTCACCCTGCGCATCAGAGAGTCGCTGGGCTCTGGGGCACATGGATCTGGGAGGGTCCCTCTCTTCCCCCACAGAAGGCACAGAATTCTCTGCCCATGGAGGAAGTGAGTCTGCCTTCAACCATTCGTCCCTTCCTTGCTGGATTCTTTCTGGAAAATGATGAGCTTTCAAGAACAGCCCCAAAACTCCAACCCTGGGCTGCGGTTTCGTGTGTCAGACTTTTAGAAAAGGTGTGGGGTTGTACTTACGATTCCGTTCTGGACACTGAACCCCAGCTGGTAGCGAAGGTCTGGTCTCCTGATCAACACGGTGGTCACTGGGGGACATCTCACGATATTCAGCTTGACCCGGGCCTGATTCTTCAAGCCCTGAAATGTGAATAAAGTACAGGGGATTCGATGACCATTGATGCCAACAAGAGATTAAATGCAGACGGCACCAAAGGCAAAAGATGCTGCAGTGAGCCTCGGTTTCTTCGTTGACTCCACAGTGCCCCGCGTCCAGCCTGATAGCGCCTGCGTCGGACAGTCCAAGCTAGATTCTGTCAACCTGGGGGGGAGAAAACCATTAGGTTTACATGGAGCCCTTTCAGCCCATGCAGAGACCAGTTTCTGTGGGCAATGTCTTCATTTTGGGAAATGGGCTGCATTCAAGACATCTGAAAAAGGCGACCGTCTGTGCAGCTAAGAGGGAAACTGCCACATGTGCATTTTGGCTTGAAAGATGAAGGATGCACAGTCTCTCTCCTGGTCAGGTGGGAGACAAGCACGAAAGGAACTTTTTCTCTGAAAGGCATACTCGTAGCAATTCCTCCTCTTCTAACAAAGGACAACTAATTCACACAACAGCCCAATTCATCAGGGCTTGCTGTCTCGCCCCTGGTGGTCCTGCTCCCCCATTCTCTCTGCCTGTTAGGGGTTCTACAGTTTATCAGCATTCCCATGAGCATCTGGGGAGAAGCAGGGCACAGAGGCAGGACTGCAGTCAGTGAAGGCCTCCTTGGGAGAATGAATAGGGTGGTAGGACCAGCGCTGGTGGAAAGGGAAGTCGGAGGAAATAGGGCTTAATGGTCATCTCCGATTTCATGCTCCCCGGTAACTCGTCCCTCCCTCTAAATTGGAATGGACTGTAGAGGCAAAAGTGGTTTTTAAAGATAAAGAGGGACTCCATCTGGTTTCTGAGCCCATTTAGAGAGCTTCCTTCATCCCACTCTGATCTAAGCGGAGCTCAGCCCTGTCCTCCTGCCCCTTGAACACACGCTCAGCAGGGACCAGAGCCCGGGTCTGCACAGGAGGACCCCTAGAAAATCATCACAAAGCTACGCTTTCCCTCATTCAGGCGGTGGGAAGCTTCTTCTGCTGGTCCCACCACCGACTTGTGAGCCTCACCCAAGAGGAAGGTGCCAGACAAAAGTAATTCAGTCCCGAAATGAACTCTCCCCGCCCCCCGACATCTCCCCAGCCTGCGTGCTCCGCCTCAGGCAACTCCCACTTGCCAGATGGTCCAGACCAAATGGCCAACAGCAGGTACTTTCCAACCCGCTTCCATCATGGCACACAGGGAAATGGAAAGGGCCAGGGTAGAGAGACCACACTGCTTGTGGCTGGAGGCCCTGCTTTGAGAGCTGAGACGGGGAGAACTCAGCACTCCCATCTGATGCCTGTCTCACTGCACTCCCAGCTCGCGAGGCCAGCTGACTGGGAAACAGCGCCAGGCCTGCCAAGGTCCACTCCTCCAAAGGGCCAGAGCTGAGGGGACAAGCTCTTCCTAAAAGACGGTACTGTGGGGTGAGTGGACAGCCTCTCCACCAGCAGAGGAGGGACAGGCAAAAGTAGGCTCTATTCCACCAAGTCTGCCATATCCCCTGGAGATGCACCCCTCACCCCCCTGCCCCATCAATTCACAGACGGGTCCAGTGTGTGCAGTCTATTGGCGAAGTGGAAAGAGAGGCCTGGGAGGACAATGACAAATCCATTTCAGCCCGAAGGGTGATCGCCTCTTATTCTATAAATAGAAATCTGTAAATTCCACTACTGCTGCGGCCAACTGTCACCCTCCGACCAGTCTGCAAACTCTCTCTCTGCGGGAGGTCAGGACTTCTGCTTCACATTTTACGGATGAGGACGCAGACGCGGACATTAAACATGCCTCGTCTGAGGCTCAGTGGGGTCGGGACGGGGATAAGGGATCCTCTGCCTTCCTCACAAGCACCTTGGCAAGCAGAGAGGTGACAGTGGTGTTAGATGACTTTGGTGCCAACAGAATTTGTGGCAAGAGTGTAACTTGCCCCTCTGAGTGGCAGGAGGGACCCACACACCTTTTGCTTCTAAGTAATGAGGATACACTCTAGACTGAGGGATGGATAGGGGCTTTTTTGGCCCCTATGCTCGGCCAACAGGTCCTCAAAGTGGGGACACCCCACACCAGCAGCACCAGGACACTTTTGTTAGAAATGCAGGGTGGGGGCAGGGGTAAATTAGGAGGCTGGGATTAACATATACACACTACTATATACATAACATAGATAACCAACAAGGACCTACTGTATAGCACAGGGTACTATACCCAATATTTTGTAATAGCCTATAAGGGAAAAGAATCCGAAAACGAATGTATACACACACACACACACGTGGATAAATGAATCACTGTGCTGCACACCTAAAACTAACACAATATTGCAAATCAACTATACTTCAATAAAAAAAAAATGCAAGAGTCTAGGGTCCACCCAGACCTACAGAATCAGAAACTCCAGGGGTAGGACTCAACAATCTGTGTGTTAATGAATCTTCCCGGTGACTTGATACACACTTCCTGGTGATACACTCAATTTTTGAGAACTGGTACAGACCACTGCCGCAGAACAATGAACTCACGTGCACTCAGGGATGATCAGAGTCAAAGATGTCAGTTTACTACTCATACCTGTGGCCAGTGTGCTCCGTGAGAGCATGGGCTAGCCATGCCAGGGGGAGGGTGACAGAGACCCAGTTGGCCTGGTGCCCAGCCAGCCACCCCCATGTGTGTGAGCACCCCTAAGGTCACTGTCCATCAAAACCCATCCTGATGATGAAACTAGCCAAACCACCTGTCACTGCACGCTGACTCTTGCCAGGCACCGACCTGGAGTCACAGAAGCTGTGTCCTTTAATCTCCTTGACAAACTGGCAGCTCTAATTATGCCCATTTTATAGAGGAGGAAACTGCGGCTTCACCACTCAGCCAAGTTCACCCACAGCAAGATTCTGTCCCAGGTCTATTTGTATTCAAACGCAGAGCATTTTCTCCTACACTGTTGTGACGAAAGAAACGGAAGAACAGCTTCAGGGCTAACAGCACATTTTGGCTTCTGTAAGAAACTTGCTTGCTTGCTTGGGGCGGGAAGAACCGGGTTCCTGATTGGCTGATTCAAAATTAAACAGCTCCCTCCCGCCTTGGGGACTTCCCGCCCTGTGAAGGGTATAAAAGCCTCGCCCGGCTGTTAGTCGGGGTCTCACTCACTTCTCTCCGAGTGGGACCCTGTCCGGACAGTTTGTGTAAGCTTCTATACTTGTATAAATCCTTTGCTAATCTTTCTACTTGGTGTTGGTGATTCTCGGGTGTCCTTGGTAGGGACACGGGTCGCATTTGCCGGGGAACTCGACTCCAGGCGTGTGGCTCCCGGACCGCAACACCGTGATTCCCCATGTAGACAATGGGAGGGTGTGTGTTATTCATGAGTAAAGCCTGCTGGACAGAGAAGCCAGGGAGAGTGACAGAAGGATGAAGCTGTGCCCCCAACCTTTTCGCCCAGCCTTGCATGGGGCCGTGCTTTTAGTTTACTCGCCTACCTGGCGAGACTTCAGGGCTCCGGCTCCCTGGCTGCCTCACTTCCTTTGGGTGATTCCAGCTTGTCCTCTCAACGTGTGAGTTTTGAGGAGGTCAGTTTAATTCCCCACCCCCAGCTGTTTCCTCAGTCTCCTGAGTTGCTGTTTTCTGCAGGACTGGAGCCTCCCAATGGCTGTGATTTGGCTTGTGGTGACGTGTGTGCACTCGCAGGCAGCTGTTACCAGCATCTCTCCGTGGTTTCTGGAACAGCTCTAGGAAACTTCTCCGGTTCAAGACATGTTTTCAAATGAGAGCAACAGAATGTGCCGAGGGCGATTCTCCTGGGGTGAAGGAAGTCTGCGGAGATCCGGGCCTCCTGCACAGCAGCAGGTCCTGTCACCCATGCCCACGGGGATGTGCTGGAATTCTTCCCCTAACAGTGGGACCAGCGGGGCTAGGTGAAGAGGCCTCTGCTTGGTCAGGAGACCTGGGCTGCAGCTGTGTTTTCTCCACCACAGCCTGGAGGGTCTTAGACCCTCTATTCCACCTTCTACCTCAGTCTCCACATCTTCGAAACAAATGCTGAAACCTACTAAGAGCTCTTCCACTTCTAATTGCTGCGATTTCAGCCCTTGTTATGCATTTTTATTCTTTCCTAAGCATGTCTGCTGACACCACCACATCTTAACCATCATGCTCAGAAACAGCTATATCTAACATTACAAATCGGCTTCTCTTTTGGGGGTGTTGCTCAGATACCATTCGTGAATATATTTCTTTTTCCCTTGAGAGCCCCCTTTTTATCACTCAATCAGTAGATATGTATGGATCACCTGCAACGTGCCAAGACATGTGTTAGGTGCTGGGAGTTGGTGGAGCCAGGCCTCCGGGAGCTCAGGGGAGGGCTGCGGGCACAGGCAGGGCAGCCAGAGTCCATTCCCCTTTCTCTCCCCACATCACACACTACAAGACCAGGAGTGTGTGGGAAACAAGAGCAAAGGATGATGAAAACGAGGAGCACGTTGTCAGAAACACAACCCTCCAGATAGAGCTACCCGCTTTAAATGTTTGCATCTATGAAACACGGGTGGTTCAGGTATGTCTGTGAGTACAGGAAAACCTTGGAGAGCTCCTCAAAAGCAAGAGAATGACTCTATTTTCTCTGTTACCTAAAAAGTCCACATCGCTCCGGTGGGTTCTTTTGTGTACATTGATTTAAGATGCTGATTTGTCCCTCAGTGAAAGAATTTCTAGACTGGGGATATCTGCTGCAAGACGAAGCCCAGAGAGATGGCAAATCTGAAACCACCAGACCACGCACTTGCTCTGCTCTTCCCCATCACTGCTTCAACTTGGGTCCCATTAACTCGGATTTCTCAGCTGCCACTTTATTGGAGGTGCCAGTTAAATAAATGGTCATTTCGTCCCCATGACAACAGTGGAATGATGTAGCAAATTAAGAAATATGGTGGGAGGAAAGAGTAGGGAAGAGGGAAAGGGAGAGGAGAGAAGCCAGAATGGTCTCTATAGCAACGGGAAAGCAGACCCGTGATGATCCTGTGGAAGGTAAGGAAGCGGTGCTCTAGTTTCAGAAAGAAAACAAATCTGGAGGGCAGGACCGTAGAGGTGATGGCACAAACAGGCAGTCTGCTAACATGCTTTGCCTACCAATAATTATGCTTTAGGAACTATGACAGGAAATATAAGAGCTAGGGAAGAAAGAAAATAATTCAATACCTGTAATCTATTCTAGAAACATACTCTATTCCCTATAACCAGGAGAGAGAAAAGGTCAACATGCATTAAAGTGGCAAGTTGCAGAACACTCGAAGCCCATTACTGGCGATGTCATCACCGGGGAGTTTGCTGAAAATGCAGAAGCCCATCCCAGACCTGCCGAGTCAGAACCTGCAGTTTAACAAGATCCCTGGGTGATTCAATCAAAGTTTGCTAAGCACTGATTTTCCAGGATGAGAGCTGCTCATTAAATTCATCGCAAGGAGTACTGACAACACTGAAACAAGCGATACTGATGGGAAGCCTTGAAGCCCAGAATGCTCCCCTGCGGGGGCCTAGGGGTGAGGGTGGGGCAGTGTGAATACCTGCTCAGGGGCAGGCAAAAAAGGTATGTTTTTACAGAACTTAAAAACAGGAGACAACCCATTAAACGTCTTCTTCGGTACTGGCAATTCTAGCTGGGATCAGTAGGAAGATTCTCGGGGCGGGGGGGAGAAGGGGACAGGGCCAATCACCCTTTTCTATTCGACAAGGCAGCGCATCCTGCAGTGCTGAGAAAGGGCAGCTGTGTCCCAGCTGGGGCCTGCCTGCTAAGTACTTCTCTGCCGAGGGTGGCCACAGAGGTGCTGGCTTTCTCCCTCTCCATCTTCATCAGTTACATCTCTTTCATCACCACATGGCCTTTTAATTTTCCGATTCCAGAGAGACTCCATTTATAGACATCAGAGGTCAGCTACTCGTGCAAACAAACCTTTTCCCCTTAGGAAACTATTCAGACAGTGCGCCAACTGCGCCCTGCGCTAGTCTGTTTCCACCTTGATGTGTGATGCACTGGACAGAAGACCAATCCCCGTGTGGTACCAGGGGAAGGCAGGCCATGGGTCTCACAGCCTCCCTCACTTCGTCTGCCTCCTTTGTGAAGAGGCAGGGAGGGGTGGATGGGGATCTGGACTCCGTCAGCTGGGGTGTCCTGGGCATGCTGTCTGCACCTTCTGAGTAGCTGATGACTCATCTGTGAACCAGGCATTTGCCATCACCCTCCCTCACAGGCTGTTTTTATGAAGAGGAAGGGAGGTGACCAGTGCCAAGGGTCACTGTCTTCAGACACTGCCAAATGACGCCCGGGGGCTCAAGGGGTCAAGATCCCCCAGGTTGAGAACCACTGCCCCAGGGTCTGACCACAGACACCGCTGGAAAGATAACAGGGTGGCCGAGTGACCTGGCTGCGCTACTGACACACTGTGTGACCTTGAATGATTATATCATCTTTCTGTGCCTGTTTCCTAACTTGCACAATAGTACCTACCCTACAGAAGGCTGCTGTAGGGTTCTGCGAGTGAACACACACATTCTCAGAATGGTCCAGGCGCACAGCACTCAGTCACTGTTATTATCAGTCCTTTCATTCCCTTCTCCCCATCGAGGCCAAGCTCCTTAGGGTGCGGATTGTGTCTGAGGCATCTCTGGCTTCCATGGCCCCTCGACAGTTCTCACACATGCATCGGTGTTTAATAAGTAACTTGCTCCCTGGTGTGAGAGGGCATCTGTGAACCTTGGCATGTGTGAGTGAGAAGCCAAACGTGGGTGGGTCCTTTCTCCCTACTCCTGGCCCTCCCTGGCTTCCGCACGTTATCACACCATCAGATCAGCCTTCTCAGGCTGGCTCAGACCTGCCTCTCCCAACACAAAGCCAGTCCACCATCCATCAATTCCAGAAGAAACTCCCAAAGGCCACTTTCCTTTCTGCTATCCACCTGAGTCTAACTCCTCCTTCAAGGCCCACCTTAAAAATCAGGTAGGGCTTCCCTGGTGGCACAGTGGTTGAGGGTCCGCCTGCTGATGCAGGGGACACGGGTTTGTGCCCCAGTCTGGGAAGATCCCACATGCCGCAGAGCGGCTGGGCCTGTGAGCCATGGCTGCTGAGCCTGTGCGTCCGGAGCCTGTGTTCCGCAACGGGAGAGGCCACAACAGTGAGAGGGCCGCGTACCTCAAAAAAAAAAAAAAAAAAAAAAAAAAAGTAAGATTTTCCGCTCCCCCACTCCAAATGCTCTTAGCATTTCACCTCTATGTTGCCATTAGGGCCCAATGAACCCTTTCAATTATAAATTATCCTCCATGTGCATACTGTCATTCTGGCTTTTTAAATTTTTATTTATTTTTTTCATTCTGGCTTCTTCACAGTTCAGCTCAGGCTAACAGAAGCCCAATTAAACATGTTTGAATGAATATACATGTTCAAACTAGGACCTTTAATCTTATCTTTAATGTATGTTAAGCAAGAGGTAGAATTTATTTATAACAAAAAGAAATGAGCCCCAAAAGGACTATTTCTTTCTGGGTGTGATTATCTTATGAGTATTTAGATTTGTTTCATTAAAAATAAACAGGCAGGGCTTCCCTGGTGGCGCAGTGGTTGGGAGTCCGCCTGCCAATGCGGGGGACAGGGGTTCGAGCCCTGGTCTGGGAGGATCCCACATGCCACGGAGCAACTCGGTCTGAGCACCACAGCTACTGAGCCTGAACTCTAGAGCCCACAAGCCACAAGTATTGAAGCCCGCGTGCTCTGCAGTGACAGAGGCCACTGCAATGAGAGGCCCTCACACCTCAACGAGGAGTGGCCCCCGCTGACCGCAACTAGACAAAGCCCCCACGCAGCAGCGAAGACCCAACCCAGCCAAAATATATATAAATAAAATAAACTTAAAAAAAAATAAACAGGCAAAACAAAATGAAAAGACAACCTACAGAACGGGAGAAAATATTTGCAAACAATATGACTGACAAGGGCTTAATTTCCAAAATATACAAATAGCTCACACAGCTCAAAAACAAAAAAACCCAATCGAAAAATAGGCAGAGGACCTAAACAGACATTTCTCTAAGGAAGAAATACAGATGGCCAATAGGCACATGAAGAGATATTCAACATCGCTAATTATTAGAGAAATGCAATCAAAACTACAATGAGGTACCACCTCATACCAGTCAGGTTGGCCATCATTAAAAATTCTACAAACAACAAATGCTGGAGAGGGTGTGGAGAAAAGGGAACCCTCCTACACTGTTGGTCAGATAGCCACTGTGGAAAACAGTATGGAGGTTCCTCAGAAAACTAAAAATATTTAGAATTACCGTATGATCCCGCAATCCTATGCCTGGGCATATATCCCAACAAAACTATTAATTCAAAAAGATACATGCACCCCTATGTTCATAGCAGCACTATTCACTATAGCCAAGACATAGAAACAACCTAAGTGTCCATCGACAGATGAATGGATAAAGAAGATGTGGTACATATACACAATGGAATACTACCCAGCCATAAAAAAGAACAAAATAATGCCATTTGCAGCAACATGGATGCAACTAGAGATTATCGTACTAAGTGAAGTAAGTCAGAAATCGAAAGACAAATACAATATGATATCACTTATATGTGGAATCTAAAATGTGACACAAATGAATCTATCTATGAAACATTAACAGAATCACAGACATAGAGAACAGACTGGTGGTTGCCAAGGGGGAGGGGGTTGGGGGAGGGACGGAGTGGGAGGTTGGGGTTAGCAGAGGTAAGCTTTTATATATGGGATGAATGAACAACAAGATCCTACTGTACAGTACAGAGAACTATATTCAATATCCTATGATAAACTATAATGGAAAAGAACATATTAAAAAAGAATATATATATGTATAACTGAATCACTTTGCTGTATAGCAGAAATTAACACAATATTATAAATCAACCATATTTCAATAAAAATACTGATTAAAAAAAGCAGGAAAAGAAAGAAAAAAAGATGAATTCCTATATAACATAAAAAACAAACAAAAAAACGCAAAGAGGTAGACATGTCTGGCCTATACACTCACCTTGACCTCCCCTCCATCCCAGGGCCCTTGGCCAAGGATGTTGTCTTTTGTGATTTTCTTCTGCTTAGAATAACTATTCTATAAATTCACATTTATTCTCTCTCTCTCTTTCTCACACACACACACACACACATACAGAGCTATATTCTAGTTAACAGTCTTTCAGGAAACCCCAAGGAACCAAAGAACATCATAGGATCCTGGTCTGCTTGTACCACACTGCTTGGTACAGAGCTGGCAGGGTCTACAGATACTGTAGTGAAGGAAAAATATACTTGTTCCTAGTTCCCATGCAATCAGCAAGTTCCAATGCACTCAAGAGACTACACATGGATACTTCATTTCTAAGAAAATCTAATTTCTTGCCCTCAAATACTCATATTCAATTTTCTTTTAAGGAGTTCTTCTCAGCCTCACACAACAGTATCAATTCAGGCTGAACAAGAGGTAATTATGTTCAGGTTTTAGAAGAAGTATACAGACTGTACCAGTTTCCTTCCTTCTACGTGGCATGTGTGGATCATGTTACGCAGGCTCTGGGGAGGATACACTCACCTGGATCACAGTAAAGTGCAGTGCCCTGGGATCTGAAGCATTTCCATGATTTGTAACAGGGATGGCAAGTCATCTCAAGAACACCCAGCTGAGTATAAGTGATTGTCTTGATTACTGAGCTGAGGAAAATTCTGTTGAGGCTGAGTGGGGGCTTAATGGGACAGAATGCTGTGATTGATTAGTGATGTCTGCGAGGGCATGGTGTTAGTGAGCGGTGCTATGTGAGCCAGCTATACCATCCCTGAGAAAACAATTTCAGGGAGGAACTGGTAAATAGCAACTTGATGGTAAACAACCCAAGTACAAGTCCATGCTTTTTGTATTTGTGTCCTTCTCAGTGCCTGACACTTAGAATACACTCAAATGTTGATGACTTCATATCACTTCAGGTCTACAAGAGAGGTTGATTTTTCCCATCTCCAGTTACCTTAATAATGCTCTGGCAGGTCGACAGAGGCAGGCCCACTAAGCTGGTGCCATTTATGGACATGATCTGGTCCCCAATATTCAGCTTCCCCGATTTCTCCGCTGGGCCTCCGTGCATCATGTTGGCTATGATCACGGTTGGCAAGATGGATCCCCAGCCAGACTCCACAATCACCACACCTAGGATTTCCCCTTTCTGCTTCTCTATGAAGACCTGAAAGGAGGAAAACACGTAGAAAGCCTGAATCAGCAACCATCCAGGGTAGCGACAGAAATCAAAGCATTTTCCCTATTCCTGTCTTGACTAAACATGACAGACATTTCCCTGATGACTCCAACCCAAATGCGTTCTGTCCTCTCTATATTCCATGGCATATATTACCTTGTTTGGAGATAGGATCTTTTCACAGGCAGTCAAGTTAAAATAAAATAATTAGGGTGGGTCCCAGTTCAATATGATTGGTATCTTTACAAAAGGGGGAAATTTGGACACAGAGACATGCACAGAGTGAAGACACAGGGAGAAGATGACCATCTACAAGCAAATGAGAGGCCTGGAATGGATCTTCCCCCTCAGAAGGAACCAACCCTGCGGACACCTTGATCCCAGGCTTCCAGCCTCTAGAACTGTGACACAATACATTTCTGCTATTGAAGCCCCCCGTCTGGGGAACTTTGTTACGGCAGCCCAAGCACACTAACACACCTCCGTCTGACCTTGGTGTCAATGATTGATTAGTAGGCTACAAAGGCCTGCCAGCTCTTTTGGCTCTAGGTGGGACAAGGTCCGTCCTGCGATGTGTGAGCTGGAGCTTCCCTTTGGATCAGAATGATGCTCATCTCCAGCAAGGCCACATTCCTCCCTGGCAGCCCCACCACCCTGCTGCCCACACTCACTTTTTCCTGAGTGCACCCTTCCCCCAAATCCCATGTACAAGAATTCCCATCTCAGGCTCTGCTTCCAGGGAGCCTAGGACACTTCACATTCATTAGTGGATAGAAAGATCACTTTCTCACACCTAGTGGATAAAGTCCAGGCCCCTCACCACAGCTGGACTCTCAAGCCCTCCAGTTCTGACCCAAAGCCTGTACTGGCCTCTTCACATCCTCTCCTATGCACAACCCCTGCTGCAGCCTGGCTGCCTCATTCATGGCTCCCCAGACAATTCCTGAGCTTCCGGACTTTCATGCTTCTGCACTCCTCTACACTTTCCAAAGAATACTGAGACCTCAGACCAGATCAGGCGGCCCCGTTTCCCTCCAGACACTCCCCTAGAGCTCGGTCCCTGGGGGAGCACAGCACTTATCATCTGAGACCTGAGAGCCGAGATCGGCTCCAATCTGCTAAGTACAGCTGTCTCTGACGAGTGCCTGTACCAGCACCATCATTTACAATCTTCTGTGCCCTTTCCTAGACTGTGGGCTTGGTAAAGGGCAGGGTTCAGGTCCTGTCTGCCTCTGGAACCCACCCCAAAGTCAGCTCTGGATCGCAGGGAGCAGACGACGCCCTGTCTCACTGGCCACGGCCCTCGGCTGCAGTCTTTATCAGGCCTCATGTGAGGTGAGACAGAGATGGGCCTGAGCTCACTCTTCAGCCCAGCCACTCTGCCTTCACTTCTATCGCGGGTGGGCCCCGGCTGGCCCAGCTCAGAGAACAGCTTCTGGAAAGTACCTACATCTTTGCAGTTTTCCGACTTGGAGAAGTGGATCAGGTCGTCGTTGTACATGTCCTGGGTGTTGAGCAGGTCACTGTATTCCTTCTGGCTGAGATCTTCGGGGTTAATCCCGTTGGCCCTGAGGAACTCCTGGTATGCCACGCTGAATGCCTGCCCGATGGACTGTGCAATCAGCTGAGCCTGCAGAGAAGCCGGAAAGGGGAGACGGGGTCAACAGGGCAGCACTGCTGCTGGGCGACCTGGGTCCCTCAGGACTACAGAGCCCTAGGCAGCAGCTAGCCCAGTGGGTCGCCATGGTGCAGCAGTGCCTGCTAGAGGTCATTTTCAAAATTAGTGGGGACAATTTTGTCTATGACAATGGTCCTGATGGAGCTCCTGGCATTTGATGGACAGGAGTCAGAGATGCTGGACCTACTGCCGTGCAAAGGACAGTCCTACACAGGACGAGCTGTTTTACATCCTGCACAATTTTCAAATATCCCACTGGACATTCATGTACATGTAACAACTGTGTCTAAAGGCTGGGACTCAACTCTAATTTATATAAAAACACAAGACTTTAGTTGCACGCTCTAGTACACACTGAACAGTCCAAGAATACAACTATTCTGTAAATTGAGAGAAGACGGTATTTTGTTTTGTCCAACACTTTACCACGAGTGAGCTTCATGACTTTGGAAAATCATCAGCATCAATGCTATTCATGGGATGTGGGTTGCCAATAAATCACATTCCCATCAGCCTGCACACTGGCCGTAGAGTATGGTGGTTCTGCATGTGTGTGTGAGTGTGTGTCTATCAACCTATTTTATTTTATTTAGCTTGCTTTCCTTTTATTTCTCCTTTGTGTTATATTTCTGGCAATACTTTGGTTATTTTGTGAAAAATTTTTCAAAAAGGGAGGTTACATTATCTAGGAATTTCATTTCATTCATATTATCTAAGGATGGGACATTACAAAATATTATGCATTTTCCAGGTGAGGAGATTGCGGCCAGAGACGTGAAGGAACCTGTTCAAGGAAGGTCACACCGCTCACAGGACAGGAACTCTGCTTCTGTTGTTCTTTCTCCTGCACTGGGCTTTGATAACCTTTCCCTGCATTAGTTAACCAACATTACAACCTGAGAGAGACACCAGCAACTGAGCCTGTGCTGTGTTAAATGCTGCAGAAGCACCGTCACATAAATCCTCACAGCAACTCTAAGATGTAAGTATGACTGGTCCATAAGCCCTCATCCTAAGCTCTGAAGGCAGTGTTTCAGAGTTCAGAAATGTTCACATTTTAGAAAGGTAACAGGGTGCATTTATCATACATTGTGTAAAAACCCCATTAGAGCCTGGAGAAGTGCCTAAACACAGTAATGTTCCTGCAACAAATGTGTACGATTCACGGTAAGCTGGACAAATCCTATAATGTGTCTCATGGCAGCTCAAAGCAGGTTTATCAACCAATTGAGTACAAAAATTCCTTGTTTCTCAGAGCTCTTAGACTTCGAATCTGTTTTATTTGCTCCCATTGGGCAGATCAGGAAAAAAGAGGTTGAGAGCTTAAGCTGGGGTGGGGATGGGAGCTGAGAATCCTGGCAGCCTGATTCCGGAGCCCACTTCCTGCCCACCACTGGGACTGCTGCTCTAATAATAGTAGGTAGAAAGCCCGCAAAACAACTGAAAGCTCTAGGGCAATGTTTCAAACACACACAACTCTAATCTGCACTCCTCCTTTCCCTATGTTTGGTAACTTTTGCTGAAAGCAGCTAATTAACTGTGATATCAGAAATTTCTGTGTGGCTGGCAGTGGGGAAAGAAATGCTCAACTTTTCTCACTCTGAGGATCTGGTGAGGTCACATGCCACAAGTCACATCAAGGACCACCATGCTGCCTCCTGCCGAGGTACCACCGTGGCAGAGGCTTGTGTGAACAGATGAACTAAAAAAAGCGTGTCTGAGAACACGGCCAGCGGTCCTCCCGACCGTCACGTGTGGATGCACCGGGCAAGCACACACAGGCTACTTATATCTCTGCCGTGTCCACCTGAGCCACATGGCAGCCCGTTCTACAGAAGCTCAGCAGCTGCACAGCCTGAGCTTCTATAGAACGGGAGACGGGATCCACAAACAGTCCTCCCAGTTCTGCAGCCCATGCTCTCCCCGTTCTGTCCTGGGCTTTGGAAGCAAAGCAGTAAGATTCCCAGGTCCACTCTTGCTTCCTCATTCTTCCCCTTCATCATCTCCCCCTACAGACCCAAAGGAGCCCCAAGGGAAAGAAGGCCCTCCTTAGGAGCACCAAGCCAGAGGGAGGTGGCAGAGGGTCGTACCGGGACTCTCATGTCTGGTGAGCAGAGCTAACTCCACCTTTTCACGGGCCTACAGAACACATGAAACTTAAGATTCTAAATGTAACTCCTTTGGAACTTGCCGAGAACCTTCTAAACTCATTTTCTCCCCGTTTGCAGGCTTAGCCTCAGTTTTAAAGGAAAAGCGGGGAGAATGGCCAGGACAGGTGTTTCAAGCTCTCTGCCTTCTCAGTGACCGTGTCCCTGGGACTGCTTTCTAGAGAACCAGACAAGTAAAAGATGGTACAAAAGTGTAAGCGTCTCCTCCTGTCTGTGGCTACAGCCATGTCAGCTCTGTTTCCCTGGAGAAAAGCAGCTCGCCTCAGACTCCTAACTTCTCAGAGGAAGGCCATTTAAAGCAGCTAGATGAACACTCTTCTGGAGAAAAATGGCCCCTTTTAAGGAGCCAAGGCTAACTGTAGGCAATTTTCTTTAAGTATATAAGGGTTCCCTGCTCAATATGAGAAATACAGCTTATTCCACTGTGGCAGGAGGAAAAGTTAGACCAGTCAACGGCACCGACACGGCCCTCTCGGGGAGGCTCTGTAGTTCAAAACCATCGTGGGGGGAATTCCCTGGTGGTTCAGTGGTTAGGACTCTGTGCTTTCACTGCCGAGGGCCCGGATTCAATCCCTGGTCGGGGAACTAAGATCCCGCAAACCTCATGGCTTGGCCAGAAAAAAAAAAAAAACAAGGCCCAGAGGGAGTTTCCAAGGCCTGTCGAGCTCTGGGGGAAGCACGATGCTAACACAGCTTGAAGCCTGGTGTTCTCGCCGGCAGTTCTAGGGACAACTGGGTAAGAAGGCTGAATGGAAGAATGGGCCCCACCTCTGTTGTACGCTGATTTCCTCTGCTGACTTTATCACCTGGAGAGATGGGCGTTAGGGATCACGCTTTGTGACTGGAGGAGCAGCTGGTTTTGCTAAGGAGTGGGTGGCTGGTGTTCTTGCCATTTGGTGGGAAGGATCAGGGACGCTAACCTTCCTGTTAGGAAAGGGCAGTCCTGCACATCCAAGAACTGTCCTCCCCAAATGCCCTAGTGGCCAGGTAAGACCTGTTCGGGCCCCTGTGGGTCTGGCTGAATTCTTCCCACCCTTCTGTCCTCTCTAGTGGCTTGCCTCCTTGCCTTTCCTCAACCTCTATCAGCAGGCCCCTGTCTCAGGGCCTTTGCACCTGCTCCTTCCTCACTGTCAACTCTACTCAGGTCTCTGCTCAAATGTCACCTCAGAAAGGACTTTGTTCATCACTCTACCTGAAATAGCCCCTGGCCCCTCTATCCCTTGACCTAGTTTTTCCTTATCAAACCTTCCACTACCTAACTTTATATTAAGTATATTTATCTATTTATTTTCTGTCTCTCTACAACCTTTACAATGAGTATCTTGTCTATTTTACTCAGCCTTATATCCCTAGCACTAGAACAGTGCTTGACACATAATAAGGGCTCAGTAAGTATTTGTCTCACATACGATTAAGGTTCTGAGAACTAGAGGAAACCTGGCCACCCAAGGGCAGCCCAGATCACATGGAAGGGAGGCTGCCCTTACGTCCTCAGATTCAAACACGTGGCAGATCATCTTGTACTGCCTTTTTCCATCCTGGGATGGGTGGGAGGCTTCCACGTTCTCCTGGGAGTTGGAGCGGGGCATCCGCCTGCGGGCCATCAGCACAACGATGTTCCCGATGTCTGCAATGTAGGAAATGGTCCTCAGAGGGTGGTCCATCATTGTCTCCTGGAAGGCAGCAGGGAGAGGATGGTATGTCCAGTGCGGCATCGAATGGCCCATGAGACAGCCTGCCACCCCACAGCCTAGCCAAGTGCAGTCCACATGTGGGAGCTCACGGCAAACACTCTGTTGGCAGACTTACACGCGCCCACCCAGGCCTGGGAGCAATTCCCTTGGCTTGTGATAACCCAGAGCAGGAAGTGGTCTGTAGTATGTGAAAAGGAATTTCAATCATTTTACAACCAGTAGAATCTCTGGTGGGGAAGTTAAAAAATAAAAAATCTGCATGTGATGACTGGATGTGTGTGTGTGTGTGTGTGTGTGTGTGTGTGTGTGTGTGTGTGTGTGTGTGTGTGTGTGATTTTAAACAAAATTTCTTAAAAGGCTAGTTTGTTCAAGAATCTTCTGATAAAAACTTATGAGAATTATTAGCAAACAATATCCAAGGCGTATTTTTTCCTTTGACCTTTAATAGCCCCAATCCTCCCTACCAAGTCCCTTCCCATCCCCCAGCCCGGCAGCAGGCACTGCATACACAACCTTCTAGCTTGTGTGGAAGCCAGCATCTGGGGACAGCTGCTCTACAGACAAGGGCACAGTCTCCTAGTTGTCATGCTAAGCTTCACCCCCGAGGAAGGTGGGAGCCAGCTAATACCTGCGTGTCAGCGTTCAATACTTTGATTCTCTGGGTAGAAATGAAGAGATCCACTTCAGTCATTGGCTGAGATTCACCTTCAGGGGCCTGAGAAGGAAAATGCACCAAGAGAAAGCTCAATACGTTACTCTGACCCAGGTGCGTGCAAGCAAGGTTAGCTCATACACAGAGGCATTGAGACACAGTCACCAGAACAGCGATGCAGACTTCAGAACTAGACTGCCAAAGCTGAAGGGACCACACAGAGGATGACACGGGGACGGGAGTGAGCATCTCCAGGTTACAGGGAGAAATGCGGACCCCTCCTTGCTTCTTCCGCCATGGAAGCAGTAACTGCAGTAGATCTGACTCCATGAACAATGATTGTGAATGGCACTGTCTGCAAGGGGTTCAGAGCGCAACAGATTGAAGGAACAAGGGCAACTGACTCATACCCCCAGGGCCTTGGAGAAGTCAGAGTTTGCTCCCGGGGGACAATGCTTACAGCGGGTGCAAACAAGGCAGCTGTGGTAAGAGGGTCTTCGTGTTCCCACACGCCACACACCACAGAAGAAGTACCCACTCCTGAAGCTACCCCAGTAAGAGCGAGCCCCAATGCCTCAGTGTCCCATGGGTAGCTCATAAGCACCTAGAAGCTTCACAACCAAAAAAGCACATTAGTCTGATTCACTCAGGGCTTGACTCTGCACACGTGTGGTTATTAGCGAGTTTTCTTTTTTGCATCCAGCAATCTGACAAATCCACAAATCAAACATGACTAGAATTGAGCAGACCCAGGTCCCTGCCACGTGAATGCTCCTGAACGGAGGGCACTTGCGCACTACTGCAGGATCCCTTCAGCATCCCCAATCTGCTCCCTGTCATTCCTCTGGAGTGAGATGACTAATGAGCAACAGAAAACAGCCACGTTGGGCAACTGAGTTTTGAGAAACGTTGGCTTATGGGGCGGTTCAAAAAGAAATCTGAACAAAAACTTGCTGGATGCAGAAAACAAAAACACGAAATAAGGAAAAAGGCAAAACGTAAATAAATGGGGAAAAAAAAACCAGGCATAACACCAAGCTGATGAAGTTGTTTGTACTGCACCTTCTTCCTGCTTTTGGCTAATTTCTGGGCCATCTGCTTAGCATGGAACAAACAGAGACAGGAGAACAGTTAGAAAAGAATTTGCAGAGACTCAGTTGAAAAGGGAATCAACAAACTAATATTGACAGTGGTATAAAGCATTTCTGTGGGCGGAGGACTGGCTTAAAAAAATCCCACTCTATAATTGATTTCCTAGATCAGAATTTAGTAGCTGCCAGGGGCAGTAGTAGGAAGGACATGTATTGAGGTGCTTCTTACACTTCACTGCAATTAATGTTTTCAAAGAACCAACTTTTGATTCTGTTGATTTCCTTTACTGTATGCCTGTGTTCTATTTCACTGATATCAGCCTGTACCTTTATTCCTTCTTTTTTCTTTGGCTTTAGTTTGCCAATTTTTTTTTCTAGCTTAAGATGAAAACTTAAAGTGTGGATTTTCAAACTTTTTTTCATTCCTATTTATATAAAACTATGAGCCTCCTCTAACCTCTGCTTTAGCAGTATCCCACAAATTTTGATGTTGCAATTTAATTATTATTTCATTCAAAACACTTTCTAATTTCCACTGTGATTTCTTCTTTGAACATTATTTAGAACTGTGTTCTTAATTTTAATATATTTGAAGATTTCCTAGTTATCTTTTTGTTACTGATTTCTGAATTGTTCTCCTTATCTGTAGTAATACTCCTTGCCTTAAATTTGTGTAACGTTAATAGAGCCTATACCTAACTAGAAATGGGTGTAATATTTATTCAAGATAGAACAGTTGATAAAAATAGAAACTCTGAGGCCAGACTGTCTAAAACTGAATTCTGGCTCTGCTACCTACCAGTTGTGTGACTTGGAACAAGCGACTTAATGTCTCTGTGCTTCAGTTTCCTCAACTGTAAAATGAGGGTAAAAACAGTATCGACTTCATAGGGCTGTTTTGAGGATAAAATGAATACAGTTGACTCCTGAACAATGTGTGCGTTAGGGGTGCCAAAACCACCGCAGGGTCAAAAATCTGCATATAACTTACAGTCAGTTGGCCCTCTGTGTATGCAGTTCGGTTCCTCTGTATCTACAGTTCCACATCCTTGGATTCAACCAATCACAGATTCAACCAGTCTTGGAACATATAGTACTGCAGTATTTACTACTGAAAAAAACCCACATATAAGTGGACCTGTGCTGTTCAAGGGTCAACTGTATATACAATGCTCTCAGAACAGTTCCTGGTGCGTTATAAGCACTCTATTTGTGTTTGCTCTTATACGATTATGATGTTAGATGATTATAATCTGCCTATGTCAGGGTGCAACCTCTTGGCTTTGGTAGGGCTTGGTACATATACACAGATCTTACTCAAACGATGGTGAGTCAATGGCCAAACCATGTAACTGCTGTGGGGATGGGGGTGGGGTACAGGGAGAGCTGCTCCCTCACATCCTTGGTACTCACCTGGTGGGAAAGCTCTTGCTCTCAGCAGCGTGTCACTGTCTCATTAGTGACTCTACATGTGTTGTCTGTACTACCTCATCGTGGAGAAACTGGATGCGTCCACCATCCAAACACCAAATGGCTAATCTTGGTGCACCAGGAGACTAGGGCAGCCCCACTCCCACAGAGCCACCCCACAGCTTGTACTGGTGGTCATGAGTTCGAGGTGAACAGCCTACTCTGGAAAAGTCTGAAGGCAGCAACTGCAAGCATCATCCTAACCACTGTACATGACGGTGGAAATACTTGCACATCTGAGGAGTGGCCCTGTGCTGATGCTGTGCCACAGAGATTACTGGGTGGAATCTTAGTGTTGTGCCAGGGATGCTCTGATCTGCACCAGTTATAATCCTCAAGATAAACAACTGCTGTGAGATCCTAACATCTGTTTGTCTTCTACTACCTTCCCTGAATGATACGGCAGTAAGATATAAATTTCCATTATTTTTGATACCAAAACCTAATAGCTATTGGTCAAAATTCTTCACTCGTAGGAAGAGTGATCTGAAAGGGGCCTTTTCAAAGGAAAGTAAGTCTGCCACCAATGGAATGCCCACATTCTATTTGTTACTGGAATGGGTGATCAGGAAGAGAATCCAAAAGGCAAACTGAGTTTCATGAAAGGCATTCTGAGACAATTTTTATGAAGCTAAAAATATTTTATGCGCTTAGAGTGACACCACCCTTTAAATCGCTTATGATATTCAAGTGCCCTGAAACAAATTAAAAATTTAGACATAACATTGGAAATGATGATGGGGTTGGGGTCAGAATGAGAAGCTGGAACAGCAGAGAAAGGTCTAAGAGAGCCTTAAGGCCAGCAAGCATCTTGAGGCAGGGAGTGACAACATCCATTTAAATCGTTGTGTTTCATGAGACTGATTATGGCTTACCACCAGCAGGCTGTGGTGCACAGGACATACTGCAGCACCGTCCATCCTATCACTCGATCTGCAATGTGTACTGGGTATCTGCTGTTGTTAAGACCCTTCAAGTTTAGTTATGCCGGGGATCCTCCTGGCTATTCTAGCTTTTCTTTCCCCAGCTGACATTTACTGAGCACTTGGTATATGCCAGTATCCTTCTAAGCATTTCATGTGTACCAATGTAAAAGCTTACAACAACCCTGTGAGGTAGGCGCTACATTACCCTCATCTTTCAGGAGAGGAAACTGAGGCACAGAGAGGCTAATTAACTTGCCTGAGGTCACACAGCTATTAAGTGGCAGAAGAGATATTCAAACCCTGGAAATCTCACTCTATATTCCAAATTGCTACTGTGCCATCTGGACAAGTTTCTCATCTATAAACTTCGAAGGCTGTCTGTAAAATGGGGTTAATGATACCTACCTCACAGGATTCCCCACCCCCTCCATTTGGAGGAGTAAATGAGATCATGTACGTGAAGGGTCTGCTACCAGTGTCAATATCGTCTTTATCAACCACAGAATTCAAGTCAGATGGGAAATCAGATGGCTTAGACAACGCTACACTGATAGAAATTTTCATTCTACAATTAAATCATAATTTTTAACGCTTAAAGAAAATCTCTCTATAAAAGAATGGAAAAATCTGATCTTTTGGGGCAGGCTAGTAAAGACAGAATAATATAATGCATGCTTCTTACAAAAATGCATGGACCAAAAAATATCAAAACGCCATTTGTGAGCTTCACAAATGGAGAAAGAAAATGGAGACAAACACCACACTGCATGGACATGAAGCAGTTTCTACGGCTCAGGCAGAATTTAGCACATCACCCCGTCTTCCCTCTGAGGAGCAGAGAATGAAGTGGGAATGAGGGTGGAACGAAGCACGGAGATGTAGTGAGAGGAAGGGAGGCGAATGAGCTAGCTGCACCAGCTTCCCGTTTGGTTCTCTAGGTAGGGTTAAAGCAGGATTCCCACCCTGGGCTGGGGCGGCGGGCTGTCTCTGCATAGGGCACTTTTTTTTTTTTTTTTTTTTTTTTTTTGCGGTACGCGGGCCTCTCACTGCTGCGGCCTCTCCCGTTGTGGAGCACAGGCTCCGGACGCGCAGGCTCAGCGGCCATGGCTCACGGGCCTAGCCGCTCCGCAGCATGTGGGATGCTCCCGGCCCGGGGCATGAAACCGTGTCCCCTGCATCGGCAGGCGGACTCTCAACCACTGCGCCATCAGGGAAGCCCCACAGTGCACTTTTGATACTGATAGCACGTAGGGCAAAGCTCTCTCCAGAACTTTTCCCTAAAACATGTTTAAAAGAATCCTCGCAAAAAGACTATCAGGTACCACCACAGCGATAATGTGTTCTGCGTTCAAGTAATTGTGGAAGCTTCTGGTTAAACAAACTGAATTAAATTTCCTCAGTACAGGACTTCTCAGAGCCTTTACTAGGAAAACACATGTGGCAAATACCCAAAAAGATCCGTTTGGCAGCGTTTCTTGCGCTTATTTGCCAGTGGAACCCCATCAGCGAGAAGCACTCGGCTTGCCCGGAACATGCGGAGCACAGCTGGAGAACAGACGCTCCTTCAGGCTGGATGACCCACCGGTCTCTCAGGCAGTGGCTCCCAAACTATAGCATACATCACAGTCTCCTGGAGGGCTTATGAAAACAGATTCCTGGTCTCTACCTCCATGAGTTTCTGACTGGGGTGGGGGCCTGAGAATCTGCATTTCTATCAAATTCCCAGGTCCCACTTTGAGGACCATTGCTCTAATGCATTTCTAAATCATATGGGAAGCTTCCTGGAAGGATATTACTACTTCTCAAAAATTAGGAACAAAGGCAGAAAGAATATATTAGGGAGGGTGCAAAGATGAAAAAAAAAATTTAAAACATGGCAGATGTCCTGTAATTCCGCTATTGCATTCAGATGCACCTTGTTTCTTACATTTTGGTGGATGGAAATGTCTTTTAACTTCAGATTCCTCAGCCTGCCTTGTATTACTGTTACCTAAACACTCTTCTTGGCTCCCTTATCAAAATGTATGTTTCTCAAGGTCAAGGAATTGGTTGATTTTTATCTCCTAAGATGCCTACCACAGGATCCTGCATAGGGACAGTTTGCTTTTTGAGCCAAATTCATATCTAGCCAAACCACAACTCCAAATTCGCCTCCCATTTTGGCAAATAAACCTATAAATTCTTTGTTAAATTAGGAAAATCATAATTCTTAAGACTCCAAGTGTAAATTCAGTATCATTATTCAATTCCAAATCACGGCTGGTGCTATGTGAGTGACAGGCACCATGTAATTGACGGACAGACCAGAAATGAAAGCCTGCTTTGAAATGGAAACCCAAACGTCAGGTTCAGTGCTTGCTCAGAAAGAAAGCACCAAAAACACACAGCCACAGCTGGACTCCTGGTGAGGTAGGTCTCACTGGCATCCACAACAGGTCAAACAAACAATGCAGGCAGAGGAAAGAGAGGGGCAAGATGGGATCCCTGCGGGGAGGAAGGGAAGAAGGAATTGGAAAAAGAAAGGAGGAAACTCCTCTGTCTCTGTGCAGGTGAGAGCACCAAGCCAGGAATTACTCCTCAGTTTGTGGTGAGGTTATTACTGAATGGACTTCCAAGTAAATTTTTCCCCCTTCTTTCCTGGATGGACGTGGCTATAAACTCTGCAGCCTTATTCTGTTCTGCATGTCTCTAGAGGTGGCCCAAAGTAACTCATTCCTGAAAGGGCAGCCTCTCTTTAGGAAAAAGCACGGCACCACCTCCCTCAGAGAAGGGAGCTTGTGTGGGCACCGCAGTGCACGCTCCCCTTGAGACCACCCGAGTGATCTGGAGAAATGCTCTCGGCCCCTCGGTTCCCTGTGCACGCAACGCAGTCTCTGTGCACGATCCTGACGGTAACTTTCTAGGGGGCGTGGAAATAAACCATGGGTTCTAGACGCAGCCTTCTCCACTTAACAATTTGAAAAAGCGTCAGGCTGGGTATAAAGGCAAACAATCTGACAGGCATTTAAATGGTGTAAAAGGAACATGAGGCAGAAAATATTTAATGTTAGGCAACAGTTCCTTCAGCTGCAAGAAGCACATTGTGAAACGATACTTATAAATGAAATGCAACCATTTAATCTTACTACTCTATAATGAATTCCTCACAGTAGAGTAATTTGCTGTAAAAATAAATATACGTTTTCCAAATGCTTTCTCTGCTCTAGGCAGGTCTAAAATGGATTTATAATCAGAGAGCCTCTGTGTTGCCTGTTCTGATCGACAAAACCATCTAATTTTTTGTTCAAATGACCTGTGGAACTTCTGGATACCAATCCTTTGAAGATTCAAAGTAAGCTTTCTGGTTTTTCACTAGGGAGCTGCACTTTAAAGAAGGTGAAAAAACACTGTCAGAAACCACTGTGGAAATCAGAAAATGCACAGAACACTTGGCACTGGGCAGGATCTGGTACTGAGATGCGGCATCTTTCCTAAGCGCTGCTCTATGTTCAGGTGATGTGTCTGTGCCTGCTCTCCCCTCAAGGTCACTGAGTACACATACGTGTCACAGGGCAGGGGAAAGACAGAGAGACTCTAGCTGCAGGAGTCAAGGGGACCTGTCAGGAGGCCAGTAAACAGAACCTAGGAAAAACTCATCTAAAAGCAACATGCAGTTTTTGGTCTCAGGGGTCTTCAGTACTATCTGGGGGTGGACTGTTGCTTTCTTCTGGAAGATTCATCTGAATGGGCCCTGGTAGTGTTCCTTGACAGGGAAGTGCTCTGGCACTGTGGAGGAGATAAATCTTTGTCATGTGGCTCCATTCTGGACATTACAGGGTATCAGGTATCTCTGGTTCTGGTCACTAATGCCAATATAAATGTCCCAGACACTGTGACAACCAAAAGCACCACCCCATTTCCAAACACATGGTTCTCTGGCAGGGGGTCCCCGTCTGTCAGAGAACCACGCTGGGTCCTTGCACGCCCACTGACCCTGGGGGAGCTAACAGTACCACTAACCTGGGAAACTAAGTGCTGGCTTAAGAGTTCAGCTAAGTTACTCCACGGTATTACTGCCTCAGCATCCATTTGGTTTGGCCAAGCAGCTTGCGTGGGCCTTAAAATGACATTGGCTCCTTTATGCAAGCAAATGCTGTGGAGAGCAGCCCGCAGAGTCACGTGCAAATGTAAGCTCCTGAAAGGACCCCCTCGATGGCCCTTGTGAGCAAGTCTCCCCCTGCCTCCCAGGGCCTTCCCCGTTGGTGCCCCTTAGGTAAGACCCCCATGGAGCTCACCAAAACCCCATTTTGGTTTGAGGTGAACAATCCGGCCTTAGTCTGGCAACCTCAAAGCATTCCACTCACAGACCCCAATAAAGAAAGGCTTATGCCCAGGTCCTACCTTGACCTCCCCACGTGGCCCCTCCAGGTGTGCAGGTAACTTCCTCCAGGACCTGTGAGTCATAAACTTCTCTATCTCAATTTCTCTTGTGGTGTTTTGCTCACCATCTGGCACTCTGGGGGTTTACTTAGCAAATATTAACGTAACAAAATCATAACATGTTTGCAAACTGTGGGACAGGAGGGGTCAGAAGTACGTCCCTAAAGACTAGGTTTTTAAAGTTCTCTGCTCTGTATGAAATAAGGCAGGACAGTGCCTGAAAAGCAGCTTGTTCTCTCAGAGAGGTTTGTGCGTTCTTGTTCTGAATGTTGTGCCTGGGAGATACTAAATTAAGATGGAGAAGGCTGTGGGGACATCTGTGGGTATTAATGTCACCTCTTTATGATAACGGAGACAGTGAAAAAGAATCAGGCCAAGCTTGGATGGGCAGCTCAACAGGAATCTGATGTTCTACCAGCAGCATTATTGAATCTGAAAGATGCGGAGGGCAGGAAGGTCAGCTTGATACATTGTCAGGGAGTTGTCTTGTTGGGAGTCGCAGGATAAGATGCATCTCTGGGGGTAAGATGTAGCTGTAAATTACTCTCTGGCTTATACATCCTAATTCCTAAAATGTCGATAATATTATCAAAAGTTGCAGTGTGGGCATACTGTGCTGTGATGGGTAGTGAAGGGAAGGGCCAGCGCTGACCTTGTTTAATATTCAGGGCATGGCACAGCCTGGGCATGTGAATAAGATGGGAATCAGCCCCGACCGGAGGACCAGAAGCACGGCCCCTGCTGTGTGACCTCTGTGACCTCCGTGGTTGCTGCTCTCCCCTCCCTTGGGCTTTCAGGCAGCATCTCATCTCTCAAGGTCTCTCCACACTCCTGTGGCCCTTAGTACCTGACACCCCTCTCTCCTCCTCTGGCACCCCCTGCACATGCGCTGGCTTGATTCACTTCTCATTTGTGCTGCTGAGCTTGAGGGTAAGGATCTCACTTTATAAATCACTATTTTCCCTCCCTCAGGAGACCTTGCACAGCCTTGCACACATAAGTGCTCAAGAAATATTCTTCCCTTGATGGAGACAGTAAAGGAGTCTCACGTATGGCCTTCTACTCGCGCTTCTCATTCCACATGCCACACAAAGCCCAGGAACTTGGGGATGTGTGAGAGAGAAGACATGAAAAAGGGACTGGTCCCTTGAGGAGGGAGTTGATTCTGACCAGTGGACACCAGACAGAACCAAATCTGGGAAGTCATAACCTATTCCAACTCACTCGAAACACCCGGCTCTGATTTCAATGGTGATGCGATGCCTGTGGCTCTACATGGAAACAGCCTCAGGGGTTCTAGGTGCTGGTGGCACTTAATGGCACTTGAATTACATGATGGCACCATGAGAGTCCCTGTCGCCCTTGTCTTGTCCATGGTTCTAGGTGGCACTAGCATTGTGGTGGAGATTTTAGAGCTTTGCATTTCCATGGGATCAAACCAGCTCTGGCTGGTTCAAACTAGTTGTGAATGATCTAAACTACTTCAGGGATCAAATAGGCTCGCTCCTTTTAAATCTTGATTAGACAGATTCAAACAGGTTATGACTGGTTTGCACTGAGTTACCCTTGCACTGACTTGGTTCAGACTAGCCAGGGTAGATCTGATCAAATGGCTCGTTTTAGGTGAAGCAAGCCAGTTCAATCTAGCTTGAACAGGATCAACCGGTTCGAATGCAATGACAGCTAGTTGGAACCACACTGTATCACGGACGTTTTAGTCACTGGTCTCTAGCTGTACAAGGAAATACTGGTCTCTAGCTCACATATTATATTGGAAATATAATACTTACAATGTTATCCTCCCTCACCTTTTCAACTTTTCAAAGCTTATTACTTTTTCCTCATGACCGGCCATTAAGAACAACCAAATTATGTAGCATTTATACATCAGGACTCCAGCGTACTTTGGAAATCATTTTTCCGTTTAGAACTGTTGGCAGGCACGTGTATAAGCACTGCCTGCCATGTCACCTCTATCTCCTCTCCTCTAAGCTCCGGACAGGAGGTGTGGGGTGAGCACTACAGCCGGCTCAGGCGCCCACATCTGCCCGCCGCCCCGCTCGGAGCACACGGCGCCCCCTCACCTTGATCCTGCTTACTGCTTCCTGGGCCTGCATCATGCGCACGTTTTTGGAGGGGGTTTTGTCTGAGAGAAGCTGGGTGGAGCCCAGGTAGTTGGCAGCAAAAATGATTCCATCGATCAAGTCCTCAGGGTCACAAGGTCCAGGAACTGTAACACACAAAGCCACAGTGGTGAGTGAAGCCACGCTCTACCCCCCAATCACACCACCTCTCCCCCACCGCTCACCTCCAGCACAGGTGGGCCAGTTCCAGAGACCCGTGAGCAGGTGCATCAACCTGCGAGTCTGGAGCATCTCTCTGGTCTACCTTCACTCAGCCCTCATTTGCAAATAGAAGGAACAATTTCTTCTTAGAGAAGCTTATTTCACCTGGTCCATTTATTGTGAGAAACAATGTGAATATTTATTTAAACATGAAACATAAAATTCAGCGATAAAGGATGTTGTTTTGCCTGTTAGACTGTGAGCTCTTTGGGACAAAGAGCTCCTCACAGTCATCTCTGGCTGTCCTGTGTCTAGGCAGTGTCTGTCACTCAGTGGGTATCAAATAAATGTTTGCTGGACAAATGGTTAGGTGAGCAGAAGGCCGTCTTATTAGAAAAACTCATTTTACAGCAGTTCCTTTACTCGCCACCCATGCATATCGCCCCCTTCCATTTTATCCATAATGGGGGAAACAAATTTTATAAATCAGAAAAATGAGTATTTGTTGCCAAATGTTTGGATTCCCAAAATAGCCTCTAACCTGAAATCTGCAAGACAGGTAACATTACCCTAAAGCCATGGTCTCATGCTGCTAACCTTGGAACTTACAGGCTACAATATTCCTGGCCTGCGTCTACATACATATCAATTCCAAGGAAAATTGGAATTTTCTGTTCTCATTCACCAGCCTTTTAAATCAAACCTTAGTTTTAAATATTTAAAATGGGGGCATCTGATTCTAACCACAATCACCTGTAAACCCTACTGGAAATTAAAACATGTTTTGGAATAATATATAACTTTACAACAGATGTGCTAAGAAAGGCGTTTTAATTCTGCAATGAAAATATATGTATTTTCTTTGGCTTGAATGCCATATTTGGAAAGACTAAAATATACTTTTTAACCCACTGTTAAAACCTCAGCGTCGTAAATTAGATAACTTGAAATGGAAACAATTTGCTTTTTCCTCTTGGAGAGCTAATCTGAAATGGTTATCTTTATCCTTACACATCCAGCTCATCTTGAGCTTAAACAGCTGCTTCCCATGATAAGCTACTTATCAGGGTACAGCCTTAAAGTAATCTATTCATTTTCCTAAAACCAAGTTGGTGGTGGAAAAAAAGAAATTTAGCAATGTTTTAGGAAAGGCCTTCACAAAGCATGTGTGTAGTAATTAAGTCAGGAAACCTGTTAGTTTTCTGATTCTCAATCTTTCTGAGACTCTGGATAAACACTGAGTGGTACACAGCCAAAGCTGCCTCCACCACATACCAGTCACTTACTTGCTTCTCAACAGCTACACCCTTCCTACCCTGAAGCTTTTATAGATGTGAGAAGGATGCAGGTTATTTACAATGTGCAACTTTAGGTATATAGCAGGGAAGCACTGTCAAACTAAAATAATACATGGACAAGTTTGCATCCACACTATGCCTTGTAAAAAGTAAGAGATTATCAGTCTTCTCTCAAATTCCAGTGATAGATTTATAATGTTACATAATCATTTTTGACAACCTGGTATTGGGGAAAAAAAGGTCTCACTTGGAATAGCAACTTTTAAAAAGCTTCCATTTATTTTGTGAAAATAATGAATTATAAAAGAAAAACAAAAATGCAACATCTTCTCTATGGGACTTCCAATATCATATATTCATCAGTGGATTTAGCTCTATTTACTGAAAAGGGTCCTTCATTAACCATAATGAGTATGGATATGCAGATATGTTTAAAAGCAATCCAGATAATATTTAAGTGACTGTATAAACGTCAGGCAGCCAAGAGACAGAAATATTGGACCTAAACAAATATATATTTGAGATATGATCTTATGTCAATTATCCTCTGGGGAAACTGACTAAAATCAAATGTCACGGTATCACACTCACAAAAAACAGCCAGAATTTCATAAGTTCATTTTAGGCTCAGTGCTAGTGGCTTTTTTAAAAGTTAAAAAAAAAAAAGTTATAATGGTCCTAAGTCAAAGAATTGCAGGTTTTCCTTTTCAGTGATGCCTTTATGCTGCTCTGTGGGTGAATGAGCACACACGTTATATCTTCACACTCATGTTAATGCCGAGCTTGAAAATCTCTAGTCCTAGAGGAATGGATATGAAGAACAGTTTTGACTATTCTGAAATAGTCAACTTCTGAAAACTCCCCGAGGTACTCCTGAGGACTTTTGGAGCTTTGCAAAGATGGTGGAAATAATTTCCAAGTTACTCAAGAAAGAAACCGGAGTAACAACCAAACCTATGAGCTTGTCCTGGGCTTCAGGCCCAAGGGTTCAGGTCGGTTTATGAATCCAGGTAATTCATTCTTGGGCAGTGGCACACACCAACTGTTCATGCACAGGATCCAAAGGCCAGACACGATGTCTGGGCATCCTCTGGCCCCCAGAAAATACTCCTTCAAGGGAATGACAATCTACCCTGCCCCCCAAATCATCTGCTGTCCTCCCTGGTAGAGGATCAGTAGCACGCTCCAGTTGTGTGGCCTGACCTCAAGCTGGGATGTCTAGCCTGGATTGAGTTGTGGCCCCACCAGGCCTGTTGACAGGATACATTTGTGCAGTGAACAACCTGCACAACCATGTGTGGCAGTCCTGCATCAGATATTTTTTTTTAGGTTAATAAATTGTAATTTTATTATAAATGAATGGAGAAGTCAGAGGAGGGTGTTAGACAAAAATTTACATAATTTGTTTAGCATTAAAAAATTACTTTGGAGGATTCTAAGAAGATGGTAGTGGTAGCACAGTTTTTTATTCTCTCTTAATCACCACCTAAAACAAAGAAACTAGATAGGTAAACCAAAAACCATTGGAATATATTTACAACAAAACTAGGTGACGAGATATTGCCAGGAACACCAAACTACAAGCAGATTGCCAGAATCCATAGGACCTGCATAATATCAACATTTGTGTGGCAGAAAGCAAAGGCACTGCATCGGATATTGATTACAGGGAGAACGGTGGAGTCAGACTTCTGGTTCCCAGCCTGTCTCTGCTACTCTGACTGTGAGATCTTGGGAAGGTTGCTCACACCCCGCATGCCTCAGTTCTCTCGTGCATAACATGGGGATAATGATAAACCCACTTCACAAGATCAACGTGAGGATTCAATTAGTTATTACATAGAAAGTGCTTAGAACAGTACCTGGCAGACAGTAAGAAAGAGCTTGATAAATGTTACTATCACTAGCTCATCCAAGCAAGAGATGGGAATTACTGGGAAGGTCTTTTTATTTATTTATTTTTTAAATGAAGAGCAAAATTTCTCCCTTAGTTAAACATCATTCCCATTTGAATGGGCCTTGATGGATGCAAGAGGTATATTGGACTAGAGATAAGGAGACTTGGGTCTTGGATCCAATATGGCCAGTTCTAGGCTGGGCAAAGCCCCCAGCCTCACCCCAGCCTCAGAGTCTCCTGGACAGAATCAGCAAAGGCAGGGAGGAGGGTCTTTGAGAGATTCACGGCTACTGCTGTTTTAGTCTAAGATTCTAAGACTTAAGACTGAGAATAGGTGACTTTGTGGTCTCTTTTCCCCACAATCGTCTTACAGCCCAGGGCTTCCAATACCCAAAATGCTAGAAGATTCATGAATGACTCGGTGTTCAATATTTCCTTCTCAGCTCTTACCTTCGACGTAGGTTGGGAACGAAGCCAAGCTTTTTCTTGACTGTAATTAAGACAAAGAGGTTTCAAAAAGGGCAAAGCATGATGAAAAATGCATTAACACAGCCATCTGTGCAACATGAAAAATAAATACATCACCAATGACAGATATTATCCAGTTGTCAACCATTCTTGGCTACAAAAAGTGAATTGTGAATAAACATATGCATTTATTATTAAAGGTTACCCAAAGCCCAGAACCACCCATTCATATTTTAGATAATCTAAAAATCCTACATTCTACAATCAGAGAGATGTCTGTCATCTTAAAAAATAACCCATGGACCAAAATTCATAATCAGTAATAGCAATAAAAAGGACTCAATTTGTACTCTTAAGAATTTGGGTGTCTAAGTGAGAAACTGCTGATTAGTAAAGGCACCAATGAAATGATTATATGCTAAAATTAAGAACTCCCTTTGAGAATTTTATTCCACTTTATGTCTTTGCTGCACTGATCTCTAACTGTGCTAAAAATGATTGCTACAGCTTTTATCTCTTCCTTTCATCCCTTACTGATGTATTTTAGTTTAAAAAATCCATTACATAAGTTATTATTGTGTTACCTTAAAATAAGAACCCAATAAACAAAGAGGTAATTTAAAAACCCTGGAATTTCTTATACTAAGTAAAACCTCATAGCAAAGGTCAGTCTCCCAAAGCATCCTTGGAAGTGGATATAATCAGCTAGAAACCTTCTAGAACCTGATTGGATGGCAGTTTAAATGCTAGCTCTCAGAGGAGCAGTACTTACCACTCGGTTCCTTTCACAAGCAAATGTCCTAGAGTTAACTCTCAGTGGAATAAGAATAGGTAATTCACTCCTGCTCTAACCAGTGACAGAATTTGCAGCTGGTATGTCTAGGACAGGGTGATGACAGCATTACAGGAGAGTGGAGAGCTAACGTAAAAGACAAGAGTCCCTAAAATGGGAAAAATCAGGGTTTGCATGGCCAAGGGTTATCTTCAAAAAACCTAAAGATTTTCATAGCCAAGAATCTACCAGGTGTTAGGTGATCATTTCAGAACAAGACTACCTAGTACAACATAGCTGCTCAGTAGGTTGACTTGAATTGATGGTATACTCTGAGGTGCCTAGTGGACTCGAAGACTGAAGGTCCCTAGATGATGGCTGGTATATCATGGGAAACAACTCCATATCACAGCACTTTATACAGTGCTCTTCACTTGGAAGATGGGAATGGCTAAGGAATGATTAATTCGTTAATATCTGCACAACATTCTAAAAAATATTAGTGTTAATTGTTACGTGAAAAATTGGAGGCAGTCGAAGAAACCATTTTGAGACTCTAAACTCAACCCAGGACAATGACAAGAATTCAACACTAATCACACAATACACAATGCAGATCAATCTCAATAAACTTGCTGCAGATGTGCTCACTGGGATGAAATGGTTCCTCACACCAAAGAGGGTGGGTTTCTGGTTTCAGAAAGGATCACCTTTAGAGAAACTAAGGACACAAGATCACCAGGAACGAAAAGTTACTGGCTGCTAATGCGTTTATGCAAAGAGGCACACCTAGTGAAAGCCAAGATTATGTGGATAAGAGAAAAGAGGACTCCAGTTTCAATGGTGCTTCACATTAATTTTACTTTCCATTTACTCAAGTGAGAAGACAGGCCCAGCTGAGTGCCTGCTGGCTTAAACTCTGTTGCTTTAAGGAAAAAAAATCCGTAACTTCATGGTATGCAGATGAAAGCTAGCTTCTTCATAAGAGCCAAAGACTTTTAGATTATTATTCCCCAACCACTTCCCTGTCCTTGCCCTCAGCATCTAGGGGCAATGAGGGCTTTACTTCATCTAATCAAAATGGTTTAGCCTCCAGGTACAACCAAGAAGCCAATTTATATTTATATTTTCTTGGGCTATTAGATTTAGATTTTAGCAGATGCTACAAAAGGATTGCTTTAGTCTATGGCTCTAAAAGCTGCTGTTTTATTTAGAGCCACAACGGAGGGCATTTGGTACATTCACTTATTCTCTATTCATGAACTCATGACTGGCTTTCTTTAATCTCTGGGGTAGTAAAATTTTTTTTAAAGAGTTTTGTGAAACGAAAGAGTCTCTAATTATTGCACACAAAGAGGATTTTCATCATTATTTCTAAAGATATGCAGAAACGTGTGCCAAATGAGAAACTTGATTATATCTGATGAATAATCAAACGCTGAATATTCAGATGTCTGATTAGCCCTGTGTTTTCCCACATGTGGACAGAGATGAACATTAGTTGATCCTTAACATTCAAGAATCAATAAAGCCACATTCAAGAACTTAAAGGCCAAATCTCTGGGATGTTCCAGGAGGTCACATAAACCATGTGTAGAGCCCAGAGGCTTGAAAACTGCAATAATAACATACAAGCTACCCTGTCCATTCAGTGTGTGACCTGCAAGTACTCTTCATCGCAGGGATAGAAGATTCTGGTGTTAAGAGCCTGGGCTCTCCGGAGATCTGGATTCAAAACCTGGCCCTACCACATGTGAGGTCTGGGACCTCAGGTAAGTTACTTAACCTCTCAGCTTCCTCCACTAACAAATGAGGACATTAATTCCTACCTCGCAGAAGTATTTTAAGGACTAAATGAGATACTATGTGACTTGCTTGGCCTGGTGCCTGAACACCATAAATGCTCAAGAAATGGTAACTCTCATTACTGTTATTATCACTGTGGCTTTTCTTCTTGCCATTTGTTCTTACATATTCGTGTGCTATGAATAAAGTACAAGGTGACGTTGTAGGATGCAGAGCCAGCAGAAACTGTAAGCCCATTACTCCTGTTCCTCTGGCCTGATGAAGACCAGGGAAGGACAAAGCATATTTCAAATCTGAATTCTAATGTTGGTGCCGTTTCAGAGAAGGTCTCCTCATGTTTGTTTGGTTTAATATGAATAGATTAATGAAAAAAATACTAATGGCAAACGTATGTGAATTCAATGATATTTTAAGGGTAAATTTTAACTAAGACTCCTTTTAGAAGCGATCTGCCACTCAGGTTAACATGGAGATCGCTTTCTTCCATTGAATTTAATGGAAAATTATTAGCAAAAGGAAGGAAAAATGAGACAATCATTCATTATGTGGTTTAGCTCTTTAACGCATGTGCTCAGTGTTGATTAGGCAGCATCTATATTTAGAATGAGCTGAGCCCACACACAGATGATGGTGCAGGCCAATGTTTACCTGTTGCTAGTTCATAAGTAGGTGAGGGTAGCAGTTAGTCAGGTGTCAAAGGACAACAGGTGCTGGAGAGGGCAATGGCTCCCTCTCAGGGGAAAAACACCTGCTTATTTCTAGCCCCAGAACCCTTAGTGGGAGCAAAGTAGCATCTTCTCTCTTCAATATTCTCTGCCAGTGCTCAGCATGGCCTCCATCAGTAGGGTGACCATACGATTTGCTGTCCAAAGAGACACTTTAAGGCTGCACTGTCCAGCAGCCCCTAGCCACACACAGCTATTTAAGTTAATTTAAATGGAATAAAATGCAAAATTCATTTCCTCAGTGCCACTAGCCACACCTCAAGGGCTTGCTAGGCACACGTGGTAGTGTCTACCATATGGGACAGTCCAGAAGTAAAACATTCCCTGCATCACAGAAAGTTCTCCTGGACAGCGCTGCTGCTTTCAAAAGAGAAGGGGTGCTCACCAGGTGTACTGCTTGGACAACAGGTGTGAACCGGAACCACCCCAGGTGAGCCAGGACAAGCAGTCATCCTGTTGTCATGAAAGATATTTCACTTGGGCCTGAAATAAATTAGTATTTAAGAAACCAGCCCATTTCCCAAACCACAGAGCAACTGTAATGCCATGGCACTGAGGCTCATAACACCTCTAGGAAGGATGTTGCTAAACAGAGCTTTTGATGTCCCATGTCCAAGAGAACCTTCTGCCATCATGGCAATGTTCAGTAATCTCTGCTTCCAGTACAACAGCCACTAGTCACGTGTGGCTGCCGAGCACTTGAAATGTGGCTAGTGTGCCTGAGGAGGTGACTTTTTCATTTTATTTATGAATTAAAATAGACATCTGTGGCTAGCAGCTGTCAAATTGGATGGCATGGCTTTATCACCGAATTCCACGCTGGAGAGATCAGAATTTTTCTCCGCAGGGTAATCTGGGTCAGCAGCTCTGTTGGAGGCTGGAGAAAGCATAAACCAGAAACAGAATAATACATAACGGGCTGATGGCTTTTGAGACAAAATCGTACCCTACCTCTTTATTTGTGGAGGCTTCCGTGGGGTCACTGGGATGAAGGGGTGTGCTCGAAGACTCTGCACCCAGGGGTGAGGAACTGCCAGGAGACGGGGACTGGAACACAGACAGCAGAGGAAATCACAGTGAGCATCACATAGTGAGGGACTGGGTGAACCGCCCAGCCCTGGGGGACACAGAGGTGCACATATCTGAAGAACATTTCAGCAGTGAGAAAACTTCCTTGGAAAGGAACTGCCAAATGTACATAGAAGGCTTGGATTTGTCGAGCTTTCGTTAGATTCCTGCCCTGTTTTCAAAGGAGCCCTTACAGTTCAGCCTCACCCGGCCCCCCACCTTAGGCCAAGTGTTCAAACATCGCGAAAGTTGAATATCAAACTTAAAGCCCTAGATGAATAAAGCTAATAGTGATACTCAAATGTTTCCGTTTTTAAAACATTTTTCTTACTGAGGGAAACAAAAGACTTTGGGTGGTAAATGTCTTATAAAATCACCTGCCGAAGATTACCTGAAAGGAAAAGGAAAAATTAAAACGTGAATTTTTAAAGAGGCAGCTGGGACTGATTTTGATGACTGGAAACCACACCACCTGTGAAATATTTTGTCTGATATAATCCAGAGGCCACTGAAAACACAGAGGTATTTCGGCATCCAAAAAAACATTACCTTGATACTCTTAGAAGAGTTTAAAAATTCTTTGTTAAATGGTATGTTTAAAAATAAGGCATAGAAAAGGTTTGGAAAGCATAGTCCCCAACCTGGTGATGGGCTCAGGCTCCCTGTGCAGGTCCTGCTTGAATGGATTTGAAGCTCCAGGCCAGCGCCCTTTAAGCCCTGCTGATTGAATGACCAAAGAAAGAAAACAAGCACAGGGATGGGAATAGTGCAGGCGCTGAAATCCCTCCCCAGCTGATTCCCAAACATTTCTGCACGCTCCTGAAATCTGAGGGGATGAAGAGAACCTTCAGGTGAGCCACAGGGATGCTTACGAATTCTGTAGCCATGGTCCTCTGAGAGGAAGAACATGCAGCTTCACAGTCTGTTGGTGATGTTTGATAGAAGGCCTAAAACCGAACCCAGTCAAGGACCTATTCTCTGAGGAAGCGTGGGGCTCTGAGTGAGGAGAGGTATGTTCTGGGTAAAGAAAGCAAAATCACATGAGCAATAGCTAGAACCTGCTTCTGACCTCTGGAGACTGAACCTCATGGGGAAGCGGAGGCACAGAGACATCAGTAATACACCTCTGCGTGGGAAGGGAGAATGTCCCACAGAGCAATGGTGCTCAGGAAGGGAGGGGGCACGTTCACATACAAGGGGGGCCCCAGCAAGCACTGTGTGAAATCATAAAAACAATAAATCCTTTCCAAAGAGTCTTAATGACAGGAAACACCAAATGAACTGAAGCATGATATGGTGAAATGCAGTATTATGCACATAGATGTGGTACCATCCCAGTCTGTTGCTGTGAAGCCTGGATTTGTTTCCCATGAGCCAATACACCTGATCCTGAGCAGGGAGGTGAGGACCAACGAGCCTCTGCAACACTCACATGCAGAAATCAGCTGCTCCGCAGTTAAGAGGATGAGCATTAGGGTAACATCAGACACAGTACCCAAGCCCCACGGTCCCTGGACACAAGAAAGGTGCCCTGTGTGCCTTTAAAAAGAACACACAGAGGGCTTCCCTGGTGGCGCAGTGCTTGAGAGTCCGCCTGCCGATGCGGGGGACGCGGGTTCGTGCCCCGTTTCGGGAGGATCCCGCGTGCCGCGGAGCGGCTGGGCCCGTGAGCCATGGCCGCTGGGCCTGCGCGTCCGGAGCCTGTGCTCCGCAGATGGGAGAGGCCACGGCAGTGAGAGGCCCGCATAACGAAAGGAAAAAAAAAAAAAAAAAAAAAAAAGAACACACAGAATTTTTCATTCGGCACCCAAGAGAGTTGGTGGGGGCTTGCTGAGTTAGCTCTATGTTTGGCCTACTCAAAATTAATGTAGTCAAGTTTTCATGATAATTTAATGCCTTTAAATTTTCCCAGTTTTTCAAATTTGAAGAGCTTCCTTGGACATTTATGTCTATTTTTCCCCAAGTAATTTTCTCTGTCACAAAAATTTTAAAGGTCTAGTCCCTGGGGAAGCTAGAGCAGCTGCTTTTTCTTTAATTGCTTGGTTTGAGAGCCATGTATATCACCTTCGTTGAAAAAAAATAAATGCTCCCAAAGTATCCCACAGTGCCTATTTCTCTAATTATTTTCTGTTGCAAATCTTCTGAAAATGGAGTCATTGCAATGTTGTGAGCACCAGGTCATCTCCAGATGACGTGAGAAGACAGATTATCTGGAGAGCAGGCTGAAGAGGCAGAAGAGGCAGGTCAGACCTCACAGTAAGGCTCGATGACGAGTGCCAGGCGTCCACCACGGGACACCGGAGAAGAGGCACAAATGTGACTTTGGTGGGCACTGCTCTCACCGAGGTTCTCAGGGGACCCACACCAGCCTTTATCAGGTGGCACTTCCCCTCAGACAATCATGCCTGTAGCCTTCTGCATGCAAATGAGGCCCCTTGTGCTTCCTCCTGTTTGCATGTGCCGTTACTGACCTCCACCTAGAGAGTTCTCCCTCATTCTCTCCTTCGAAAGCACTTATCTTGCTGAAGCTTTCTCAGACTCTATTCAAGGTACCATTCTCCCATGATGGCATGTTTCGGGTTTTGTAATTATCTGTTTACGTGTCTGCCTCCCCTCTCCCAAGAATTCTCCCGAGGGCTCTTGTCTTATTCATCTTTATAATCCAAGTTCCTAGCCTTGCGTCTTGTAAACAGTAGGCACCCAGTAAACATTTACTGAATAACTGATGTCAATGGGGTATCCAGCCTTCCCATGTTTTCCAACTTGCACAGAAAGCTGTCAACCACTACTCTCTTGCATTTTTTTAGTGATCAGTGGTAAGCCTCTTCCTGATATAAGACCTCTATGCTGTTATGTGCTGAATGTTACATCTGCATTTTGAACTAGAGAAGTGGCCTTTGCCTGTGAAGACTCAGACCTTAGCTCCAGCTAAGCTCCTTTAAAGCAAAAACTGTCCCCAAACAAGAGAGTACCCTACCTGGTGGAAGCCCACTACCCACCACACCATTGCTGACAAAGTCAAGGTGGACAAACAGCTTCAGAGCAGACACAGGCTCCATGGAGCCCAAACAAGGGTGTTAACATCAATTCAACTTCTGCCTTGTTATACGCTCAAGAGTGGAGAGAAAACCAGAAATTGGGTAATACTTTTTAAACTTCAAAGATGTACTGGAGGCAAAATTTAACCAACAAAATGATGCAAAAAGTAAAAACTATCATTACATATTTCTGTCTGGAGCCTCACGCCTTCTGGGTTACTGAACAGATATTCAATTTTAGGCAAATGAGACCAAGGGTGGGAAGCAAATGTGGGCTTGGAAATTCACAAAGGTAAGTGCCACACGGGGTGTCTTTAGGGAGGTAGTGTTCAAAGATGACTCAACAATTCCCTGTGTTGGTAATTACAGGAGGTCTCCTTAAGCTCAACAATATGTCTTCTGCAGATTATGTTCCAGCAGATTTCCCACAGCTCTGGGGTTCCACAAAGCAGAGCTGTCAGTCTTAAGACTTAGGCTCTTCAATGCCAGGACAAGAGATGGACAGTCCTGATCTTAGGCCTAAGGATGCAATAGCATCCCAAGGGAAAGCCAGTCATTCATTTTCATTCCAACTGGACATCTCCTTGGGGCAAACTAACGGCTGGTGGTAGAGGTGAGAGACAAACAGTTCCTGGAATTTTCAGGCTATGCACGAAGGGGAGAAAAACAGTGCACAAATAATTACTACTAATTTATTCCTGCAACAGACATGTCAGTGCCTCCTTGTGTTCCTAGCACTGGGCCAGGGAAACAAAGAGGAAAGCGATGTTGTGGTTCTGTCCCCCACCCCTTTCCAGGTAGTGGGAGGAGACACGTAAAGTCAGCGTCGTGCCAGGTGGCTAGGATATGAATCCATACATAAAGACACAGGGTTGGGAGGGTGTCTCTCTGCAGAAGGGGAGGGGTGTCTATCAGCAATGCTACATTGGGAAGGAATTGCTTCAGCTGAATCCTGAAAACTGGATGGTATTCATGCAGCACGATGGGATGGGATAGGGAAGAGGTGGAAGGTACTAGAAACAGAGGCAGGGAGGGAAGCACAGCTCTGCAGGGAAGGGAGAGATGAGCTGAAGGGCAGGGACCAGTCACCGGAGCCCCACATGGTGACAAACTGCCTACTCTCTGCCCAGAGGGTATTTTCTTTGTGAGCCACTGGCCTACTGTCCTCATGGAAGAAGCATAGTGTAGGCACTTTAATAACTATTTCCTGAATCAAGGTGGGAAATCTAGAGGGTTGAGGGGTTTGCTCTTCCCTTTCCCTTAATCCTCTTTCATCCTTGGACATCAGCATGAAGAGAAGATTACCACCCAGAAAAGTTGACAGGATGGTAATAGGAACACCCCAAAACCATGGGTAAAGGGCCCCTGGCTCTTTCCAAACGGGCAGCGTTCTTTTCAGAAAGGCCTAAGGACTGAGGCAGGACTGAGAGCAAAGCTGTGATCTGGAGAGGTGTACAGGGATCTTGAAAGACTTTTGGAGGAATTTCAGTCAAAAGACACAAAATAAGTGAGTCTGACCTGGACCATTCACTCATTTATTTAACGTTAAGTACAGACAGTGTCTGGGGAGCCCAAATCCCTGACTGTGCCCAAGGAGCTCCTGATCTAGCAGGGCAGACAGACCCACAAACAAATGCAGTGTGTCCTCCGTAGCAATGTCTCTGAGTCCCCGAGAAAAATAAAAGTCACCATAACATAAAAACAGCCACTATGGAGCTGACTACTCGCAAGGTTAGTGTCCACCTTAACAGCCTCCCTCCAAAACACTAGCATCTACCTGGTCCATGCCTTTGTCAGCTGGTCTCTGTTGACTGTTGGGACCATCTGGCATTCCTAGGCAAAACCAAAACAAAACAGCAACTGCACTGCAGAGTAGAAGTGCAAATACTGAAAAAATAAAGAAAAAAAAAGCAGAATCTCAGAAAGTTGAAGGTGGCAAAGTTGGAGAACTGCTCAAACCCACTATGGACCATTGAAAAGTTGGTGCAGTTACACCAGTTAGCAATTAAGAGAAAAATGGAAGGATGACAATGTTAGAGGTGCTTTAAAAGAGCATGATCTGTACATCTGATAATAAAGAGAGGCCCTTGGCAAAACAGTCTTTAAATATTTCTGCTGAAATGGTCCCCTTTATGATTGAAAGGACTGTTTCTGATCATGCTGTGCAAGTCACGTGTGAATTGAAGGCAGTTCTACTGTATGATTCGACTTTTTTTGAGAAAAATTACAACTCCCCAAGTCAATACTTCTCTTCTAAGCTCATACAACTCAATAACAAAAAGACAAACAACCCAACTGAAAAATGGGCAGAAGATCTAAATAGACATTTCTCCAAAGAAGACATACAGATGGCCAAGAGGCACATGAAAAGATGCTCATCATCGCTAATTATTAGAGACATGCAAATCAGAACTACTGTGAGGTACCACCATCATTAAAAACTCTACAAATAACAAATGCTGAAGAGGGTGTGAAGAAAAGGGAACCCTCCTACACTGTTTGTGGGAATGTAAATTGGTGCAGTCATCATGGAAAACAGTATGGAGGTTCCTTAAAAAAATAAAAATAAAGTTACCATATGATCCAGCAATCCCACTCCTGGGCATATATCCAGACAAAACTATAATTCAAAAAGATACATGCACCCCTATGTTCATAGCAGCAATATTCACCATAGCCAAGACATGGAAACAACCTGAATGTCCACTGACAGATAAATGGATAAAGAAGATGTGGTACATATATGTAGTATGTACCATACCATTCCATGTATATGGAATACTACTCAGCCACAAAAAAAGAATGAAATAATGCCATTTGCAGTAACATGGATGGACCTAGAGATGATCATACTAAGTGAAGTCAGAAAGATAAAGATAAATATCATATGATATCACATATGCGGAATGTAAAATATGACACAAGTGAACTTATCTACAAAACAGAAACAGACTTACCGACATAGAAAACAGACTTGTGGTTGCTGAGAGGTAGAGAGAGGGAGGGAGGGATGGACTGGGAGTTTGGGATTAGCAGATGCAAACTACTATATATAGGATGGACAAACAACAAGGTCCGACTGGGATCAGGGACAGGGAACCTATATTCAATATGCTGTAATAAACCATAATGGAAGAGAATATGAAGAAGAATATATATGCATAAAAATCACTTTTCAGTGCAGCAATTAACACATTATAAATCAACTATACCTCAATAAAATAAATGAAAGAATACTTCTCTAAGAATTCACATATAGATGAAATTATAACCAACATGTTGTTAGTCAAAAGATAAACCAAGCTTATGTTTGTAACTTTTTAGTACTGTCTTTCAAGGTAAAGTTCTAATCAAATCCCTTTCTCCCCATTCTTACTTGAAACTTTGGTCTTTGTTGTAAGTGAATTAATTTTAAGTAGGCCTTTGAAGGCACACTTACATAGGGATCCTTTGGGACACCCCTCCCTCTCCTCTGGTGGTTAAAATGTGACATGACAGCTGCCATAAGAGTCAAGAGCAGGAGGGAGGAGAGACCATCTGGGTCAAAGAAGGCTTCCAGTGGAGAAGACACAGCCTTTCCTGCCACAGTGTCTGGTACTTGGAAGGCCCTGAACAAAGCCTGTTGGTTGGCAGAAGTAAAAAAAAGAAAAAAAAAGGGCTTCCCTGGTGGCGCCGTGGTTGAGAGTCCGCCTGCCGATGCAGGGGACACAGGTTCGTGTCCCGGTCCGGGAGGATCCCACATGCCGCGGAGCGGCTGGGCCCGTGAGCCATGGCCGCTGAGCCTGCGCGTCCATAGCCTGTGCTCCGCAACGGGAGAGGCCACAACAGCGAGAGGCCCGCGTACCGCAAAAAAAAAAAAAATCAATTCCTAAGACACTGGGTCTAGTCTTCAAAGCCATCATGACCTGGCTTTCCAATATTAGGGTCAATTTTCAAAAGTATAGGTGATTACAGGGAACACAAGTTAACATTTCTCCTTTGAAAAAGACTGGTGTTTTATTTTGTACTGTGGCAGAACAAGTAAAATTGCAACTGAGGTTTCAGGATACTGAAGGGGTTAAGTGCTCGAGCCCTAGCATCTGGCAGAGCTGAGTGTGAATTCTGACTTTACCACTCACAGCTGAGACCCTGAGCAGGTTCCCAACCTCCCTGATTCTCCTGACAATTGAGGAAAACAGTAATTACCTGCCTCTCAGGATTGAGGTGAGGATTAATTGGTGACAAAGCACACAGAGGGTCAGCTCAGTGCCTGGGCACACACAATGCACTCAATCAATAAATAAGTCTTTTAAGATTCCAACAGTAACAAAAGTGATTTCACCCCTATGGGAGAGTGTTCACAAGGACAACACATACCCATTGGGATGTTTTCTTCATCTCGTTTCCTTCCTTATTAACATTTTATTCATGAATAGAATTAAAAAGCACACAGAAGGCTCTATAAAAATCATACCACAAAGATTTTAAGTTAATTTATAAGCCCCAAGACTCTTACTTGTATACTGGCAAGAATAGCTCATTACTGGCTATGGCTGGGGGGTATACACGATGGCTGTATGCAATTTCTGACAAGCCAAAGTCTCCCATTCAAGGTAGCGTGTCAGAATATGAGGGCTGAGCATGATGCTATTATGGTGATTGATTTACAAAACAGAATCGTGTGCTTATGCATTGCTCTAGTGTTAGTTGAGAACACAGCTTATGTATAACCATGACACACTGAGATACTCCACTGTTTAGGACACCTGGTGAAAGACCCCAGCCAGCTCTAGCCAAGTTTAATGAGTCTCAGTACCCGTGGATCCAAGTACACATTCCCTCGAAGGGAAAATTTCACTGCAACGAAAGCTAGATATGGAGCAACTCACAGAACCTGAGAATACGTTTTTTTTTTTTAAGGTCACCAAGCAGTCGACATACTACATGTGACCCAAACACTAAGAACTCATGAATCTTCTTCACCAGTGTTACAGACTGTGTCTCCCTCAAACATGTATGTTGAAACCCTAGCCCCCAGTGGGATGGTATTAGGAGGTGTGGCCTCTGGGAGTTAATTAGGTCATGAGGGTGGGGCCCTCATGAAAGTGATTAGTGCCTTTATAAGAGAGACAAGAGAACGTGCTTCCTCTTTCCCTGCTCTCCACCCTGTGAGGACACAGCAAGACGACAGCCATCTGCAAACCAGGAAGAGAACCCTCACCAGAAGCTGACCATGCTGGTACCCCGATCTCAGACTTCCCAGACACCAGAACTGTGGGGAATAAATTTCTGTTGTTTAAGTCACTGGGTCTATGGTATCTTGCTACAGCAGCCCAAACTAAGACATCCAGAGGCTTCTCACTAAGCACCTATTTACTCTCACTTTTAAAGACAGTTTTAACAAGCTCTGAGCAATTCACTCCTCAATTCAAAAACTTTAGTGGTTCCTTTTTGCTTAAAGAATAAATCTTAGACTCTTTACCTTGGCACTCAAGGAATCCAAGGATAGGCCTTAATTTCTTTACCATTTTCTACCCTTCCAGTTCCTATTCTCTGTCGTCAAGCCAAACTGAACTCCTTTCTGTTCCCTGTATATAACCTGTGAGTTTCTGCTCAGAGCCTTTGTTGATGCTCTTGTCTGAACTCTACGTGTCCACGGCACACCAAAGGCCCAGTTCAAATGTTAACTCTTTCACGAAGTCTTTCCAATTCTCTTAGGTGAAAGGAATCCCTCTCCTATGAGAGCTGCTTGTATTTTATCTGTGCCATTCTTATGGTGCATCACTTTCTCCCTTATATTTCATAAAATTCTAATGCTATTGAATAATATTTTAATTACAATATTTTAATAAGCACCATGAAGGCAGGATTTATGATTAATTTACATTTTCTTCTTCAAGTACTTAATACGGGATTCCCCATGAAATATACAACGGGAGTTCGATAAGTGTGTTGAATACATGGAAGGATGCATGAACACCAGTCCTCTAGTATCAGAGGAAAAAGGACACACAAAAAGGAAACAGGTTTATATACACAGTAGGTTCTGGACACATGCAGCATTGCACTTATGTGCTCATGTGGAATTTTGTACCCACATATAGCTAGGGTTCTTGTCCATATTTTTTTTTAATTTTACTGACGTACAGCTGATTTACAATGCTGTGTTAATTTCTGCTGTACAGCAAAGTGATTCAGCTATACATATATAATTCTTCTTCATATTTTTTCCCATTATCATTTATCACAGGATATTGAATACAATTCCCTGTGCTATACAGTAGGAGTTTGTTGTTTGTCCATCCTATATATAAGTTTGCATCTGCTCATCCCAAACTCCCAATTCATCCCTCCCCCCACCCTCCTACCCCTCATCAGCCACAAGTCTGTTCTCTATGTCTGCTCTTCACTCTCGTTTTTTAAGGCTGATTTTATTTTATTTTTAACATCTTTATTGGAGTATAATTGCTTTACAATGTTGTGTTAGTTTTTGCTGTATAACAAAGTGAATCAGCTATACATATACATATATCCCCATATCCCCTCCCTCTTGCGTCTCCCTCCCACCCTCCCTATCCCACCCCTCTAGGTGTACACAAAGCACCGAGCTGATCTCCCTGTGCTATGTGGCTGCTTCCCACTAGCTACCTATTTTACATTTGGTAGTGTATATATATCCATGCCACTCTCTCACTTCGTCCCAGCTTACCCTTCCCCCTCCCCATGTCCTTAAGTCCATTCTCTACGTCTGTGTCTTTATACCTGTCCTGACCCTAGGTTCTTCATAACCAGTTTTTTTTTTTTAGATTCCATATACATGTGTTAGGATATGGTATTTGTTTTTCTCTTTCTGACTTACTTCCCTCTGTATGACAGACTATAGGTCCATCCAGCTGACTACATATAACTCAATTTCGTTTCTTTTTATGGCTGAGTAATATTCCATTGTATATACGTGCCACATCTTCTTTACCCATTCATCAGTCGATGGACACTTAGGTTGCTTCCATGTCCTGGCTATTGTAAATAGTGCTGCAATGAACATTGTGGTACATGACTCTTTTTGAATTATGGTTTTCTCAGGGTATATGCCCAGTAGTGGGATTGCTGGGTCATATGGTAGATGTATTTTAAGTTTTTTAAGGAACCTCCATACTGTTTTCCATAGTGGCTGTATCAATTTACATTACCACCAACAGTGTAGGAGGGTTTCCTTTTCTCCACACCCTCTCCAGTGTTTGTTGTTTGTGGACTTTCTGACGAGGGCCATTCTGACTGGTGTGAGGTGATGCCTCACCTTTACTAATTCTTGATCGCAGTCTGTCTCCCTTCTTCGGCAGATTCTGCTTGCACGTCTGCACCCTCAGATGATTAGAGTAGTATTGCAGACACAGCAGGAACAAGTGTGCTCAAAGGTGATATTTCATAGACCGTAATCAAGCATTTGGTCATTCAAGTCCTGTCCAGCCTGAACATTCTGGTTCCATTCGCTTTTCTATATGGACTTTCAAAGGTGGGGGCATTACTCAGGGCAGGCCACAGTACATGCTCTAGTTTTCCTGGGGAACTTCCATTTCGGGGGCTCTATGGAGCTTCTGTGCTTCCTGTGTCCTCACATAGCTTTTTCACTATGCATATTGGTTTAAACAGCATAATCCTTTTTCTCAAGTAAATGTACATTGTTTTCCTCACTGATCTAAGGTGTTTTAAATTAACCTACTCCATGTTACAATTATTTTAAAAAAACAAATATATGATTAGTTTCTCCTTGCTCCAAGATATGTTTGTGCTTCTGAAAATTGAAACTGCTGAAGAAACCCATAATTATTCACTCTCAATTCAATCTGTATTATCAATGCACGTTTGTATTTCCTTAATGTGGTGAAGCAGGAAAGTTAGCATAGGCATTGTAGGGGCATAATTATGTCATTAAAATGATAATAGCCTGGGCCTAATGAAGTGTTTTATATACACATTTATAATGGATTCAATTAATACCAATGGAACATTTTGAGATAATTGTCAGAATATTCTATTTCCATCCTCTTTTCCCACAGGGAAAATGCTCCCATTCCCATCTCCAAGTCTGTTAAACCCATGGCGAGGCTGTAGTGTGAAGTTCCGGCCCACCTCGTAGCTCGGAGAGAACGTTGCACTGCGGCAATCTCCTCAGATAGAGGCTGCTTTCATCTTGGGGGGACCACACAGATCACTCATTTTATCACCATCTAAAGGGCTCCAAGCTTCTGAAACCATGTTCTTAAAGGCAAAAAAGAAAAAAAAAAAACCCACAAAACTGACTAGTTAACTATTAACTAGAGTCATCCCTGCAAGGTGGGATAACTTATCTGATAAAGTTGATCTATAAACCGATGTTATCTTTTCCCAAAAATAGCCTCACTGTATTTATTGGAAAGGTATAACAACTTGTGATGGAATCATTTATGGAGGAAGCCTGCTGTTCATTTCTCCATCTAGGTCCATATTCCCTGATGGTTCTCCTACACTGGCTTCCTCAGGCCACATTGAACGGTGAGAGGAAAACCAAAGTGACTGTTAGTTTGTATTAAGAGATGCAGCTAAGAGCACACTATTTGCTGTTATAACACATTATCTGCTAAGAACAATAACAGCTACCATTTGCAGATGGATTACTATGTGCCAGGCACTATACAGGGTTCATTATGCCCATTAGCTCATTTATTAGCAAAACAGTTCCTAATGTGCAAGGCACTAATCTCCATTCAGTTTCATTAGCATCATGGAAGCAAAAGACACGACACAGAGCCAAGAATTAGAGGTTACAGTGCCCAAAGGAACTCATTTTCACAGCAAATAACAATGCCACGCTGTTGCAGAGGAAGCAAAGTGCACATCTTTCTAAGTGATCAAACAGCCTTTTCTCTTTTCAGGTCATCTTGGACTTGTGAGCAACAGGCAAACCTGATTACATTTCTTCCCGTCCTATTACTATTCCAGCTCTGTTCACTTACTCCTACTACCAAGGGAAATGCGGAGAACTCACAATCTGACAGGACTAGGAGAAGAAAACCAAGAGCAAAGCAGCAAACATAATTTTGAAGCCCGAGGATCCACCTACCTCGTCTTCGTGACACTCAAATTGGTACATCCAAAAATTCTCCATCTTTACTGGTATTCTTTGGGTAGAAGGGCCAGCTCTTGTGTGTCCACTTGTGAGCTGAGGCTAACTCCTGACCTCAGTGTGTGTCTGATGGACTGTTTCTAGTGGTGTTAGATGTTCCCTAGTCAATAATGCAACTTGTAACAGGAGATGTGACCACATCCCAGGGTGTCTGACCTAGCTGCATTAACTAACCCCTGGGTGCCCAATGTCCCTGGCAGTCGTGCGTCACTGGTGTAGCATCATCACCCGATGTTTCTGAGAAGGGGCAGACGTACCCCTTCTGGCAGCGATGCCTACTATTTCTGGAGAAAATAAACTCAGTTCTGAGGTGCTACCAGAAACTTTCACACACTCTATAAACTCTGCTACGTTTACAAAACCTGTGAAAAAAGCATCTTGTTCATGTGGATGGAAGGAGTGGGAACTGGGAAAAAGAGGCTCTCTTAAAACCTGCGTCAGAATGCACCTGGGCATGTGGCCAGCCAGGGCCTGAGTCTCTGGGGGCACAGGATGCTGAAAGTGGACCCTCCCTACCTCTTCACACTTGCTGAACATTCTTGTGCTCTAACATCCTTGCACTGCAATCTGAATAAGGGGAAATGGCAAGCTAGATACACAAACAGAAAAAGAAGCTGTCCCCAGGGTCGGCATGGTTTGACCCAAACCAATAGGTAATCCCAAACTGGGTTTGAGAGCTGGATCAGGTCTGTGGTTCTCAGAAAAAGTCAAGACAAATACGGGTGGAACTGAGCTGGAGGGAACTAATGGAAACAGCGGTGGGTAGCGTAGTTCTGAAGCCTGACGACAGGAAACAGGCAGAGCCAACGTACCTCTCAAACAGCCACGGCAATGGGGGAGCACGTGGGTGCATGAGACGTGAAAGGCACAGAACATTCAAGACACTCGTAACAGATGGCTTCGGCCTTCTTTCTCACCTAACTCTTCATGAGACATGCTGACAGGTCTCTCTCCCTGAGTCTACCTGATGAATCGTAATAGAATCAAAAGGTAGAAAAAAGAGAAGCAGAGGACCTGAACAATCCACAGCTGGAAAACCCACCCATGCTAAGTGACAGTTTCCTGTGCTGTGGACAACTCTGCAGGCCAGACCAGAGAGAGAGGGTCCTCGGGGCTTCTCTGTCCCTCCTCTCTTGTTCTTGTGTTTCTGACCACTCTGCGCGCAGCCATATTGTACCTACTATAATCTGGGTCAGTCTGATGCAATTCCTGTGGCTGTCAGCCCCAGTCAAGGAAAAGCTTTTTCAAAATGGTGGGCAGTGCAGGAGGTATTTCTTCTGAATTTACAGCACTGGGCATCTCTCAAGACACTGTCTTCTTTCCACGAATTAGTTAAAAGATAGAAAGCCTCTGAGTGTTGACTCTCAAGTATCCAAATTAAATAGCCCCTACCACTGAACTCTCCCTGGCTCATGTGTGAAGCCATTTTCTCCATTATCACTCTTAAAAATTGCTTTGGTTTGGATTCATGAGCCACTCAGGCCAGACTGAAGCCATCAGAATCTTCACTGCCGCTGTGGAAAGCTTGTAATTTTTTCAGTTATTAACCAGAGAACCACCATCACACATAAGACTGAAAATCACCAGAGAGACTGCAAAGAAAACAGACCTTCTGGAAAGTTACAGAAAGCATCTACACACAGTGTTCTCTTTGTGCAACAGAATCCAGAATTCTTTCCCTGGCTCTCTTCATTCTTTCCTTCCTTTTAATGTTCAATCTGCACCTGAAACCTGCTTAATTATTCACCACGGCCTTCTCCAGACCTCATCCATAATGGATAACACTTGCGACTGAACCCCACCCCCCCCCCCCGCCACATACACAGCAAGACAGCGGTTGAGATGGGCGCATAAAGAACAGGTGCCACACCCCACAGCTGAGGGAGAAGTCAAGGCACCAGGATGCCAGCCAGCCTCAAGGCCTGTTCTCTCAGCACCGCAAGACCCCCTAACTTGGTGCCTCTCTACCTCCTTTTGCGTCATGGCGTACAGAGAGATGACAGCATTGGGACAGCACGCTGGGTCACCCGGAGAGGGTCTGGAGCCCCGAGTGAAGTTGCCGGAGTTGAAGGCAACATAGCCGGTGGTCCAGGTCACCCCTGTCTCCAAAATCCAGCTGGATCATCGGCACAGTGGTTGAAAGCTCTGCCTTAGCTTATGAAGGACTCTTTACAGAAAATTCTTTGGGCTCTGGAGGTCCCTTGAGAATAAAGTTAAAATCCTTCTACTTAAGAATCCATGTGGTCGTGCGTGTTCCTTCAGGACAAAATCCTTCCTCTTTCCCATTTCCGCAGGCCCTTCTGAGCCCTAACCTTCTCTGACACAGCCGCCCGCCTCACCTCTGTGCTGGCTCACACCCCGATTCCCTTTTTCACCACTTTGGCTTCATTCTCTGTCAGTCATGTCAGGATCTGTAGATCTGCCCATTCCCAGCCAGACAACAAAATTCATAAAGCCTAGGAGCTGGGAATGGCTGACCAGGTCGGCTGGGGGTAGGAGGAGGCCAGCAGCTGCTGTGCCCTCAGGCTTTAAGCCCAGCAGCTCTTTGCTGGCACAAGGTAATGACAAGACACCAAATGTGGCAGGTGGACTTCTCGAGTGGCCCCTGTGACCCCCAGCTTCTGGTATTCAGGCCCTTGTGTAATCCCCTTCCTGGGGAGGGAGTGTGGGCTAGTGACTTACTCTAAGCAACAATAAAATACAGCAAAGGATGTCATTCTGTGATGCGAAGTCACAGGCTTTTGTAACCCATCTTGCTATCAGACTCGGCCTTCTTGTCTGGCACACTTTATTAACACAAGCTGCCATGGAGGGGAGTGCCCAAGCGGCAAAGAACCTAGGAGGCCTGTGGCCAAGAGTCATTTGGGAACTGAGGTCCTCAGTCCCACAGCCCATGAAGAGCTGAATCCTGCCAACAAGTGCATGAGCTTGCGAATAGCGCTTTCCCCAGGTGAGCCTTAAGGTGACTACAGGCCACTGACACCTTGACTGCAGTCTCTGAGGGGCCCCAAAGCAGAGGACCAGTTAAGCCATGCCAGATTCTCGACCAAAGAAACCGTAAGATAATCGACGTGGCTTGTTTTATGCCACTAAGTTTTGGGACAATTTTTTTACACAACAGCAGATTTTACACAGCTAAGACACTAAAGGCGGCTTCAGAGGAAAGTCTCAAGAACAGAGAAGACCTGAGGTCTGGCTGAGGGCTCAAAAAAGAACTAGCCTCGAACAGATCATAAAGTCTGCACAGGTAGGCCCTGTGTCTGTTTTAGCCAGAGCCTGCATCTCCGTGGCCGCTGTAGCCCTGGTGTCTTGCATGGTGCCTGAGCTATGCAAGGAACTCAGAAGTATTTGTTAAACGAGTGGATGATAAGTTGAGAGACTTTCAATTTGTGATGAGATAAAGTAGTCACAACTCTCTTTGGTTCACTGACAAAACTAAGAATAGTGTGGCTATGTGGCCAAGCCCTATTTCTGACTCGTAGACAGTGTCCTATATGTAGCCTGTACTCTATTAAACCCAAAAGTGTTAGCAAGGGAACAACTGTAACAGCTCAATCCAATCACTTTATGACAATTTTCATGGCAGATGGGTGAGAGCACATTTATTCTTCTGCTATCATTCATTTTTCTAAGACGAGGTTTCCTATTGGCTTCTGAGTTCTATTTAGCAAAATATCCTGGGGCCCATTTTTGATGTCCTGGCAGCAGATCCTTTGGTTCTAAAGTTATGCTTCTGGATAAGTTTCTGGGATGTTAACCTAGAGGGTCTGCCAGCCCCCCTTTTCTAAACAGTATGAACCATATAACAGAACAAAGTTGGTTTTAGAGCCAATACTGGGATACTGGGTATACTCTTCCACAGCAGGCCAGGAGAACACTCTGAGTTAAGGATGCTTGGGGTCTAGTCCTTTTCAAGCTACAAAAGGACACAGAATGGAGCTGACTGTCCTAGGAAAACTCTCCTACCTGCCCCCACCTGCCAAGAATACATCACATTCCAGCTAGGAACTGATCCACTCAGGGAAATCAGGCCCCCACAGAATACATATTCATTCTAAAGTCTGTCTGCTTGACTGCAGATCTCATTTCAACGCCATCCTTTGCTATTCAGATCCTGGAAAAACTATCGCTGGCCAGAGCTCCCTAAGGAATGTGGATTGGCAAAAGGACCTCTCAGGGAAGGATACCTTAACAAGAATCCTTCCTGAAAACAGAATCCTTCAGCAGCAAAAACATTTTTTTGTTTTTTTTGGTCAAAAACGGTTCTTTTCACTCACCCCTGTAAGCCTGACAACACAACCATAACAGGATAAGATGCTGCCAACAAGCCTTAATGAATTAGCAAGTATATTTGACCTTGGTCAAGAGTTTCCTAGCAACAACAACAACAATCCATGTAGGCTGATGTTGAATTCAGGATAGAGGGAAAGGGAGAGAGGATGGGGGGAGGTGATGTCAAGGAAACCAAGGCTCAGATGAAGCCAGGATGCTTCTCCACCCTCATTACATCATCTTCCTCCAAAAAAAAATAAATAAATAAATAAAAGAAGGTGGGCCCAAAAGTGCACATGATCAGGGCAGGTGTTAACATCAAGCCCTCACACGTCCCAGGATTTTAGCAATATCTCCCTCTCAGCAGGA
>NW_006791041.1:124817-136113 GCF_000442215.2 Lipotes vexillifer | reverse complement strand
CAGCAGGAAAGTGGCTGGTTTCTGACTAAGAAGTGTTAGTGCCGAAACGGTTTCCTCCCTCAAAATACTTTCACCAATTGGTCTCTGGAACTGGGGATGCCAATAAAAGGTAAATGTTATGTTAAGGGGGTGGTGCATACTGCCATTATCACTAGTTAGCAGTTGAGTTTGACTTAATCAGACCAGCCCTGCAAAATAAAAGCTGATACTAAACTGTTGCTCAAAGTGGAACTGGAGACCCTAGGTTATTCAGAGTGCCTGACCAGATGGGCAGTACCGTGAGGGCACGGGAGGGATGTCAGTGCTGGGGGAAGCAGAAGGGCAACACCAGGCTGGAGAAGGTGAGGAAGGGGTGCTAACAGCCAACTCCTCTAATTCAGCTTGCCACTGACCAACCCTAAATGTTAAGTGAGTTTTGACCTACTAAGGCAACTAATACACCAAACTTGTAATTCTGATTTCACATTTCCATGGAGGACTCAATATCTGCAAAACCATTTTCGCTCAGCCATTCTGGGAAATAAATCTGATAACTTATTTTACTGTTGAGGAAACTGAATCTGACAAAGAAAGGAGGTAACCAACTCAACGTAGCTGCAGCAGGTCAACGACAGAGCTAAGACTTACATACAATGAATGCTTACTGAGCATCAGCGTTGCGACTTCCTCTGAGTTACAAGAGGAGGAAAAGACACTATGCCTTCAATAGACTTGACAGTGACTTACAGAGGCAATAGGCTAATGCACGTGAGACAAGTAGAAAGACAGACAGTAAAGAATCAAGTTTTAAACGGTAGTTTGCAGTTTAAGTTGGTGGTTATCAATTTTGACTGGGCCTCAGAAATACTGATGATAAGACCCGACCTCCAGAGATTTTAATCAGGAAGTTTGGAATCTGGAATCCATCCATTCAAAGACTGGGGCCCTGACTGCACTGAATACGAATGTGATCTGGTCAGAAGTGAGAGCCAGTGTGGTAAGGAGTGGGGTATGGAGGCAAGTCCGCATAAACAAAAGCAGATGTAGAATTTGTAAGTACAACGCCAATGAGTAAGCCAATGCAGGGCGGGGGCGGGGGCGGGGGGTCCTTACATGCCAAAGGCACCATCTGGTCTCGGTCCAGTGGGGTCCGCCTAGTCATACCTGAAATCACATGAGGAAATTACTGCCCGGAGGAATCTGTCTTTGCCCAAGACAAAGGGTATAGACATCTTGGATAATTTGTGCTCTAAAGCTGTGAAATGTGTCAAAGACCATGATTGGTAGGTCAAGGTTGCTGGGTCACACAACCCAGCTATTTTCAGCTATTCTGTCTGCGGAAACTGAGGCCAATATGCCCAGCCTGGCTCCAAACCTCCTTCAATCCATTCCCAGACTTCGTCCGTTTTTCGTGTCTCACAGGCAGGATGTGACCAACTAAAGAGGTCAGCCAGGCACACCAAGTGGGCAGCTGAGTGCCAGTTGTCTTACTGTGCAAAACAGCGGGAGAGAGAAATTGCCAGTGGGACTCTTCAGGAGAGTGAGGTGGTCTTTGCCAAAAAAAACAAACATCCTCACCATGCCTGCTCTCCAGTGAAAACCTGTGTTTCAAAGAAAGTGGACTGACAAGCTACATCTTTGTATTAAGAACATGTTGTCAGATACACCTGTAATGGGAGTATTTCCCATTTTGAAGATGATCACATTTACAGATAAATCGCAATTCATAATTCCATGGGCCCAGGATTTAACTGGGTTACATATGGAATTCAATTAGCTATGATCTATCTGCTCCCCTCTCTGCACCTTCCCTTCCTCCCCTGTACAGCCCCAGTCCACTGACAGTTGGGAGAACTAACACAATGGTTTCCAAAGACTTCTGGGAAGTTTCCTGAGCTCCAACTTATTAAGTGAGCATGTGAGACACCCAAACCATGGCCCTGCGTGCTGCGTTTCTACCTGGAAAGTGATAACGAAATGCTCTCTGGCAAAATCATGCAGTTCCTTCCCTGTGGTTCTCCCCAAATTTCTTGGCACAGCTTCACATACACACTAACTAGTGAGACAATCCATTAAAAAGTTGAGAAAGATTCCTCTTGGGAGTGGGGTCAGGTCAAGAGAAAAAACTGGAGCCTGGGGGTTAAAAAAAATCAATCTTTCCCATCACGTATCTTCATTCCACGCAGCACAGAGAATTGGAGACCTCGCGTTCTGCTGTGCAGATCATCAGACTGGTTTGTGCCGGTGATTCCAAAATGGTGATGCTCTGATGACAGTGGGGAGATTCCTGCCTTGCCCTGTAAACAGGGCTGGTCTGGAGCTGAACTGACAGGTAATACTCAAAAGGTGAGTTAAAATAATCAGGAATACTTCAAATCCAGGAGGAGAGAGCAAAAGCACACATTCTTCTACCTTCTCTGGCTTTTTCATGATTGAAATAAATTACATATTTGCTCTCTGATAGGGACTTCCAGGTCAGGCCTTTTCATTTCCAAGTTTTAACAGTAAGATTATTACATGTTTAAAAACATTACCCTGGTCACATCAAGTCCTCACAGTTCACAGAAAAGTGAATTTTTTTTAATTGACAACACGGTTCTGTTATTTAGAGTATTACTCCCCATTGCCAAGGATATGGCCATTTACTGCTGACCCTAAGTTGCAGAATGGGCTGTTATATGTACCCTACCATGGCTTATGGCACCTTGAAAACATTTCATTTTTAAAGTACAGATCATTAACCTAAGTGAGTATATAAACCTGAGGAGAAATCAATGCATCCACTTTGACCTCAGCAAACATCATTGTCACTGCAGCTATTCGTATTCTAGCTGCCATCCTTCCCATGTATGTTCAGCGTTTCTAAACTCTAAGCCCATTATCAAACCCACGGTTCCTGAACTCTTCAGGTTATTAACTGTCAAGATGCAAATCCACTTACCAATTAGGGTTCTTCACCTTAAGCAGTACAGCCCTATCCCTGACCTACTTTTTACCTCTTTACTCTTATGTGTGTAATATAAGCCAAATGTTAAGTGTGTGTGCTTAGTACATACACAAACACAGCATGAAATTAAAATGAAAAACTCAGAACACTCAGCTCACCATATAACAGTTAATAAAACAGTCACTTTCTATAAATTGTGCACATAATATACAGAAGTGTTTGCCTTTCTCTGTTTTTTCAAGAAAATGGACAGTAACATTGAGACAATGCCTTTGTACAGTTAGTGATCTCTGAATAACGATTCCAACTCTTGTTTGTCTTTTTTTTGCGGTACGCGGGCCTCTCACTGCTGTGGCCTCTCCCGTTGCGGAGCACGGGCTCCGGAGGCACAGGCTCAGCGGCCATGGCTCACGGGCCCAGCTGATCCGCGGCACGTGGGATCTTCCCGGACCAGGCACGAACCCGTATCCCCTGCATCAGCAGGCGGACTCTCAACCACTGCGCGACCAGGGAAGCCCCCAACTCTTGTTTTTTTAATAAGGCAAAGAGATACAGAAATAGAGTTTTAAAAGTCAAACAGTACTATATGGCTTATGGCAAAAACTGAAGTCCTTTTCCCTACTCCTCCCCACTCCCTTTTAGCATTTCTTCTGGTATTTACTTCCACATCATAAATAGCGTGTTTACACTGCCTCTCCTTGATTTTTCAATTGCAGACATTATTTCTTGGCTTCTACTATAAAAGACTAGGATTTACCTATTTTATACTATACCTTCCCTTATCCTCTCAATATTCCCACTTTTGGTTAATCAATATTCAGTGTTTGCATGCTGAGGACTACACACATGGTACTCCCTGAGGCGCATGCATTACATTATCGCATTTCATGCCTGCATAACAATTGTTTTTAGTGAGGTAAATAGCTGCATTGTTTTTCCATTTGTTTAGTTTTCTGTATACTGATCAATAATTTATGCCAAACTCTCTAAGACAATCTAAGATTCCTCTCAGAACAAACATATTAGAAAATCTCAGATGGAGACAAGATGGAGTAAAAGGCCTTGAGCGCACCTCTTCTTACAAAACACCAAAATCACAACTAACTGCTGAACAAACATCAACAACAACCCCCCCCCCACAGAACCTACTTAAAAAGATACCCTACATTCAAACACAAAGAAGCCACAAGAAGACATTAGGAGGGGCGCAATCACAATAAAATCAAATCCCATACCCACCAAGTTGGTGACCCACAAACTGGGAAATAATTATACCACAGAAGTTCTCCAAGAAGAGTGAAAGTTCTGAGCCCCACGTCAGGCTCTCCAGCCTGGGGGTCTGGCAGTGGGAGGAGAAGCCCCCAGAGAATCTGGCTTTGAAGGCCAGCAGGATGTGATCACAGGAATTCCCCAGGACTGGCAGAAACAGAAACTCCACTCTTGGAGGGTGCACACAAGGTCTTGTGCATACCAGGACCCAGGGGAAAAAGCAGTGACCTCATAAGAGACTGGGCCAGACCTACCTGCTAGCACTGGAGCGTTTCCTGCAGAGGTGGGGTGCAGCTATGGCTCACCATGGGGACACTGGCAGCGACAGTTCTAGCGAGTACTCATTGGCGTGAGCCCACCAGGAGGCCGCCATTTTCTCACCAAGACCTGGCCCCACCCAGCAGCCTGTAGGCTCCAGTGCTGGGACACCTAAGGCCAAACAACCAACAGGGTGGGAACACAGCCCCACCCATCAGTAGACAGGCTGATTAAAGTCTTCCTAAGCACACAGCTTCCTGCTAAACACACTGCTTGACAGAGCCCTGCCCACCAAAGGGACAGGACCCAGCTCCAACCACCAGTGGGCAGGAACCAGTTCCTCCCATCAGGAAGCCTGCACAGCCTCTTAGAACAGGGGGCAGACAACAGAAGCAAGAAGAAATACAACCCTGCAGCCTGCAGAACAGAAACCACAATCACAGAAAGACAAAATGAGACAGCAGAGGAGTATGTCCCAGATGAAGGAACAAGACAAAACCCCAGTAAGAACAACTAAATGAAGTGGAGATAGGCAATCTATCTGAAAGAATTCAGAGTAATGATAGTAAAGATGATTGAAGATCTCGGAAAAAGAAAAGAGGCACAGATCTAAATGTTTAACAAAGACCTATGAAAACTAAAGAACAAACAGTGATGAGCAATATAATAACTGAAATGAAAAATACACTAGAAGAAATCAATAGCAGAATAATTGAGGCAGAAAAATGGATAAGGGAGCTGGAAAACAGAACGGTGAAAATGACTGCCACGGAACAGAATAAAGAAAAAAATGAAAAGTAATGAGGACAGTCTAAGAGACATCTGGGGACAACATTAACTGCACCAATATTCATATTATAGGGGTCCCAGAAGGAAAAGAGAGAGAGAAAGACCTGAAAAAATATTTGAAGAGATAATAACTGAAAACTTCCCTAACATGGGAAAGGAAACAGTCACCCAACTCCAGAAAGTGCAGAGGGTCCCAGGCAGAATAAATCCAAGGAGGAACACGCCAAGACAAACAGTAATCAAATTGACAAAAATCAAAGACAAAAAATATTAAAAGCAACAAGGGAAAAGCAACAAATAACATACAAGGGAATTCACATAAAGTTATCAGCTGATTACTCAGGAGAAACTCTGCAGGCCAGAAGGGAGTGGCGTGATATATTTAAAGTGATGAAAGGGAAGAACCCAGAACCAAGAATACTTTACCCAGCAAGGGACTCATTCAGATTTGATGAAGAAATCAAAAATTTTACAGACAAGCAAAAGCTAAGAGAATTCAGCACCACCAGATCAGCTTTGCAACAAATTCTAAAGGAACTTCTCTAGGCGGAAAAGAAAAGGCCATAACTAGAAACAAGAAAATTATGAATGGAAAACCTCACCACTAAAGGCAAATATAAAGGCAGGAAATCGTTCGCACACAAATATGATATCAAAACTAGGAATTGTGAGAAAAGGAGGGCACAAATGCAGGGTACTGGAAATGCATTTGAAATTAACAGACCAGCATCTTAAAACAATCTTGTTTATATACAGACTGCTTTATCAAAACCTCATGGAATACCTACAATAGATACACACAAAAAGTAAAAGCAGTCCAAATACAACACTAAAGTTAGCCACCAAATCACAAGAGAACAGAAGAGGTAGGGAAGAAAAAAAGACTTTGAAAAACAAATCCAAAACAATTAACAAAATGGCAGTAAGAACGTTCATATCGATAAAATTACCTTAAATGTAAATGGATTAAATGCTCCAACCAGAAGATACAGACTGGCTGAATGGATACAAAAACAAGACCTGTGTATATGCTGTCTACAAGAGACCCACTTCAGATCTAGGGACGCATGCAGGCTGAAAGTGAGGGGATGGAAAAAGGTATTCCATGCAAATGGAAATCAAAAGGAAGCTGGAGTAGCAATACTCATATCAGACAAAATAGACTTTAATAAAGACTGTCACAAGAGACAAAATAGAACACTACATAATGATCAAGGGATCAATCCAAGAAGAAAATATAACGATTGTATATGTATCTGCGCCCAACACAGGAGCACCTCAGTATATAAGGCAAATACTAGCAGACATAAAAGGAGAAATTGACAGTAACACAATAATAGTGTGGGACTTTAACACCACACTTTCATCCATGGACAGATCATTCAGACAGAAAATCAATAAAGAAACACAGGCCTTAAATGACACATTAGACCACATGGACTTAATTGATATTTATACAGCATTCCATCCAAAAGCAGCAGAATACACATTCTTTTCAAGCACACATGGAAAATTCTCAAGGATAGATCACATCTTGGGCTCAAATCAAGGCCTCAGTAAACTTAAAATTGAAATCATATCAAGCATCTTTTCTGACCACAATGCTATGAGATTAGAAATCAACTATAAGAAAAAAAACTAAAAAACACAAACACGTGGAGGCTAAACAATATGCTACTAAACAACCAATGGATCACTGAGAAATCAAAGAGGAAATTAAAATATACCTAGAGACAAATGAAACTGAAAGCATGACGGTCCAAAACCTACAGGGTACAGCAAAAGCAGTTCTAAGAAGTTTACAGCAATACAATCTTACCTCAGGAAAAAAGAAAAATAAAAAACAACCTATCCTTACACCTAAAGCAACTAAAGAAGAACAAACAAAACCAAAAGTTAGTAGAAGGACATCATAAAGACCAGAGCAGAAATGAATGAAATAGAGAGGAAGAAAACAATAGCAAAGATCAATGACACTAAAAGTTGGTTCTTTGAAAAGATAAACAAAGTTGATAAACCTTTAGCCAGACTCATCAAGAAAAAAAGGGAGAGAGCTCAAATCAATAAAACTATAAATGAAAAAGGAGTTACAACAGACATGACAGAAATTCAAAGGATCATAAGAGACTACTACAAGCAACTATATGCCAATAAAATGGACAACCTGGAAGAAATGGAAACATTATTAGAAAGATACAACCTTCCAAGACTGAACCAGGAAAAAACAGAAAATACGAATAGACCAATTACAAGTACTGAAATTGACATTGATTTAAAAAAAAACTTCCAACACACAAAACTCCAGGACCAGATGGCTGCGTGCACAAATTCTATCAAACTTTTAGAGAAGAGTTAACATCTATCTTTCTGAAAGTATTCCAAAATACTGCAAAGGAAGGTACACTGCCAAACTCATTCTGTGAGACCACCATCACCCTGATACTGAAACCAAAGATACCACACACAAAGAAAGTACACAAAGAAAAGTACAGGCCAATATCAGGCCAATATTATGATGAACACAGATGCAAAAATCCTCAACAAAATACTAACAAACCAAATCCAGCAATACATTAAAAGGATCATACACCATGATCAAGTGGGATTTATCCCAGGGATGCAAGGAGTTTTCAATATCTGCAAATCATTCAGTGTGTACACCACCTCAACAAACTGAAGAATAAAAACCATATGATCATCTCAATAGATGCATAAAAAGTTCTGACAAAATTTGACACCCATGTATGATAAAAACTCTCCAGAAAGTGGGCACAGAGGGAACTTAACGTAATAAAGGCAATCTATGAGAAACCTACAGCAAACATCATACTCAATGGTAAAAAGCTGAAAGCATTTCCTCTAAGATCAGGAACAAGACAAGGATGTCCACTCTTGCCACTTTTATTCAACATAATTTTGGAAGTCCCAGCCATAGCAATCAGAGAAGAAAAAGAAATAAGAGGAATCCAAATTGGAAAAGAAGAAGTAAAACTGTCACTGTTTGCAGATGATATGATACTACTCAAAGAAAATCCTAAAGATTCTACCAGAAAACTACTAGAGCTCATCAATGAATCTGGTAAAGTTGCAGGATGCAAAATTAATACACAGAAATATGTTGCATTTTTATACACTGACAACAAAAGATGAGAAAGAGAAAATAAAGAAACAATCCCATTTACCATCATGTCAAAAAGAATAAAATACCTAGGAATAAACCTACCTGAGGAGGCAAAAGACCTGTACTCCTAAAACTATTGATATAAGATGCTGATGAAAGAATAAAAAATGGAACAAACAGATGGAAAGATATACCATGCTCTTGGACTGGAAGAATCAATATTGTCAAAATGACTATACTACCCAAGGCAGTCTACAGAGTCAATGAAATCTGTATCAAATTACCAATGGCATTTTTCATTGGAAAAATGAAACAAAAACAAAAAAATCTTAGAATTTGTATGGAAGCACAAAAGAACCCAAATAGCCAAAGCAATCTTCAGAGAAAAATGGAGCTGGAGGAATCGGGCACCATGACTTCAGACTACACTACAAAGCTACAGTCATTAAAACAGTATGGTACCGGCACAAACATAAATATAGATTAATGGAAAAGGACAGAAAGCCCAGGAATAAACCCACACACTTATAGTCAATTACTCTATGACAAAGGAGGCAAGAATATACAATGGAGAAAAGACAGTCTCCTCAATAAGTGGTGATGGGAAAACTGGACAGCTACATGTAAAAGAATGAAACTAGAACACTGTCTAACACCATACACAAAAATAAACTGAAAATGGATTAAAGACCTAAATGTAAGGCCAGATACTATAAAAACTCTTAAACAGAAACACAGGCAGAGCACTCTGACATAAACTGCAGCACTATCTTTTTGATCCACCTCCTAGAGTTATGAAAATAAAAACAAAAATAAACAAATGGGACCTAATGAAACTTAAAAGCTTCTGAACAGCAAAGGAAACCATAAACAAAACAAAAAGACAACCCACAGAATGGGAGAAAATATTTGCAAATGATGTGACCAACAAGGGATTAATCTCCAAAATTTACAAACAGCTCATGCGGCTCAATATCAAAAAAACCCCAAACAACCCAATCAAAAAAATGGGCAGAAGATCTAAATACATATTTCTCCAAAGAAGACATACATATAGTCAAGAGGCACATGAAAAGATGCTCAACATTGCTAATTATTAGAGAAATGCAAATCAAAACTACAATGAGGTATCACCTCACAGCAGTCAGAATGGCCATCATCAAAAAGTCTACAAACAATAAATGCTGGAGAGGGTGTGGAGAAAAGGGAACCCTCCTACACTGTTGGTGAGAATGTAAATTGGTACAGCCTCTATGGAGAACAATATGGAGGTTCCTTAAAAAATTTAAAAAAGAGAGCTACCATATGAACCAGCAGTCCCATTCCCAGGTATATATATGATGAAAAACATGGTTGGAAAGGATATATGCACCTCAGTGTTCACTGCAGCTCTATTTACAATGGCCAAGCCATGGGAGCAACCTAAATGTCCATCAACAGATGAGTGGATAAAGAAGATGTAGTACACATATACAATGGAATATTACTCAACCATTAAAAAGAATGAAATAATGCCATTTGCAGTGACAGGGATGGTAAGTGAAGTAAGTCAAACAGAGAAAGACAAATATCGGATGATATCACTTATATGTGGAATCCAAAAAAATGACACAAATGAAATTATTTGCAAAACAGAAAAACTCACAAACTTAGAGAATGAATTTATGGTTACCAGAGGGGAAGGGTGCAGGGGAGGGATAGATTAGGAGTTTGGGATTGACATGTACCCACTGCCATATTCAAAACATAACAAACAAGGATCTACTCTCCAGCACAGGGAACTCTGCTCAATGTTCTGTAAAAACCTAAATGGGAAAAGAATTTGAAAAAGAATATATACATGTATATGTATAACTGAATCACTTAGCTGTACACCTAAAACTAACACAACATGGTTAATCAACTATACTCCAATATAAACTAAAAAATTTAAAAAGTAGCATATCCTTCAAAGATAAAAAAAGTTCTAATTAAATACAGATATAAAATATTAAAAAAAAACATATTAGGAAATCTCTCATTTCCACCACTTCTGGAAACCTCCTACCTGGAGCTCTCCAAGTTCTGGTCCACCCTGGACTGGCTGCTGCCTTGTCCTGCTACATGGTTGTCATCTCCTTCCCCATCACCCTGGGCATTGCTTTGCCTGCTTCCCCTGTTAGATTCCATTTCGCAGATCCCATCTTCTTTCTTGAGTTTGATTTACACTCCCATTTTGGAGAGGCAATCCTTTAGTAGCTTCCTGAGAAAAGGTGCTTGGGAGGTAAATTTTCTGGGACTCTGCGTAACTGAAAATATCTTTATTCCACCTTCACACTTAATTGGAAATTAGACTGGGTGTGGGCCTCCCAGTTTCCAGAGTTGCTTTTGAGGAGTCCATCACCACTTTGATTCCTGATCATTTGTACCCTGTTTTTACCTCTCTGAAAGCATGGAGGATGTTCTCTTTCTACCTTCTGTTCTGAAATTTATGTGGATCTTTTTTTTTATTTCACTGTTCTAGGCACCCAATGGAATCTTATTTTTTTCCATTTTCTTTTCTTTTTTTTTTGTGGTACGCGGGCCTCTTACTGTTGTGGCCTCTCCCATTGCAGAGCACAGGCTCTGGACGCGCAGGCTCAGTGGCCATGGCCCACAGGCCTAGCCGCTCTGCGGCATGTGGGATCTTCCCAGACTGGGGCACGAACCCGTGTCCCATGCATCGGCAGGCGGACTCTCAACCACTGTGCCACCAGGGAAGCCTGGCCAATGGAATCTTTTAATCAGGAAAACTCTCATGTCCTTTGCTTCTAGGAAACAGTCTTTCACAATATCTCAATTTTATCTATGTTCCTACTTCTTTCCATCCATTACCTTAATTATTCTACTTTCTTGAAGATCTCCTCTACTTTGTCTTCTAAGCTTCCTACTAAAGGATTTAAAAAATTCCTGCT
>NW_006791041.1:112249-124804 GCF_000442215.2 Lipotes vexillifer | reverse complement strand
ATCTTTTAATTAAAAATTTTTGGGGACTCTGGGAGGGCTCACGCCAGGGAGTGCTTCCCAGAACTTCTGCTGCCGGTGTCCTTATCCCCACAGTGAACCATGGCCACCGCCCACCTCTGCAGGAGACCCTCCAGTGCTGGCAATCTCCTACACCAGGAAGCCTACACAACCCACTGAACCAACTGTAGCCACTGGGGACAGACACCAAAAACAATGGGAACTACGAACCTGCAGCCTGCAAAAAGGAGACCCCAAACACAGTAAGATAAGCAAAATGAGAAGACAGAAAAACACACAGCAGATGAAGGAGAAAGAAAAAAACCCATCAGACCTAACAAATGAAGAGGAAATAGGCAGTCTACCTGAAAAAGAATTCAGAATAATGATAGTAAAGATGATCCAAAATCTTGGAAATAGAATAAACTGCAAGAAACATTTAACAAGGACCTAGAAGAACTAAAGATGAAACAAGCAACGATGAACAACACAATAAATGAAATTAAAAATACTCTAGATGGGATCAATAGCAGAATAACTGAGGCAGATGAACGGATAAGTGACCTGGAAGATAAAACAGTGGAAATAACTACTGCAGAGCAGAATAAAGAAAAAAGAATGAAAAGAACTGAGGACAGTCTCAGAGACCTCTGGGACAACATTAAACGCACCAACATTCGAATTATAGGGGTTCCAGAAGAAGAAGAGAAAAAGAAAGGGACTGAGAAAATATTTGAAGAGATTATAGTTGAAAACTTCCCTAATATGGGAAAGGAAATCGTTAATCAAGTCCAGGAAGCACAGAGAGTCCCATACAGGATAAATTCAAGGAGAAATACGCCAAGACACATATTAATCAAACTGTCAAAAACTAAATACAAAGAAAGCATATTAAAAGCAGCAAGGGAAAAACAACAAATAACACACAAGGGAATCCCCATAAGGTTAACAGCTGATCTCTCAGCAGAAACTCTACAAGCCAGAAGGGAGTGGCAGGACATACTGAAAGTGATGAAGGAGAAAAACCTGCAACCAAGATTACTCTACCCAGCAAGGATCTCATTCAGATTTGATGGAGAAATTAAAACCTTTACAGACAAGCAAAAGCTGAGAGAGTTCAGCACCACCAAACCAGCTTTACAACAAATGCTAAAGGAACTTCTCTAGGCAAGAAACACAAGAGAAGGAAAAGACCTACAATAACAAACCCAAAACATTAAGAAAGTGGGAATAGGAACATACATATCGATAATTACCTTAAAGGTAAATGAACTGAATGCTCCGACCAAAAGACACAGATTGGCTGAATGCATACAAAAACAAGACCCATATATATGCTGTCTACAAGAGACCCACTTCAGACCTAGAGACACGTACAGACTGAAAGTAAGGGGATGGAAAAAGACATTCCATGCAAATGGAGACCAAAAGAAAGCTGGAGTAGCAATTCTCATATCAGACAAAATAGACTTTAAAACAAAGACTATTAGAAGAGACAAAGAAGGACACTACATAATGATCAAGGGACTGATCCAAGAAGAAGATATAACAATTGTAAATATTTATGCACCCAACATAGGAGCACATCAATACATAAGGCAAATACTAACAGCCATAAAAGGGGAAATCGACAGTAACACATTCATAGTAGAGGACTTTAACACACCACTTTCACCAATGAACAGATCATTCAAAATGAAAATAAATAAGGAAACACAAGCTTTAAATGATACATTAAACAAGATGGACTTAATTGATATTTATAGGACATTCCAAGCAAAAACAAAAGCATACACATTTTTCTCAAGGGCTCATGGAACATTCTCCAGGATAGATCATATCTTGGGTCACAAATCAAGCCTTGGTAAATATAAGAAAATTGAAATTGTATCAAGTATCTTTCCTGACCACAATGCTATGAGACTAGATATCAATTACAGGAAAAGATCTGTAAAAATACAAACACATGGAGGCTAAACAATACACTACTTAATAACGAAGTGATCACTGAAGAAATCAAAGAGGAAATCAAAAAATACCTGGAAACAAATGACAATGGAGACATGACGACCCAAAACCTATGGGATGCAGCAAAAGCAATTCTAAGAGGGAAGTTTATAGCAATACAATCCTAGCTTAAGAAATAGGAAACATCTCGAATAAACAACCTAACCTTCCACCTAAAGCAATTAGAGAAAGAAGAACAAAAAACCCCCAAAGTTAGCAGGAGGAAAGAAATCATAAAAATCAGATCAGAAATAAATGAAAAAGAAATGAAGGAAACAATAGCAAAGATCAATAAAACTAAAAGCTGGTTCTTTGAGAAGATAAACAAAATTGATAAACCATTAGCCAGACTCATCAAGAAAAAAAGGGAGAAGACTCAAATCAATAGAATTAGAAATGAAAAAGGAGAAGTAACAACTGACACTGCAGAAATAAAAAAAATCATGAGGGATTACTACAAGCAACTCTATGCCAATAAAATGGACAATCTGGAAGAAATGGACAAATTCTTAGAAATGCACAAACTGCCAAGACTGAATCAGGAAGAAATAGAAAATATGAACAGACCAATCACAAGCACTGAAATTGAAACTGTGATTAAAAATCTTCCAACAAACAAAAGCCCAGGACCAGATGGCTTCACAGGCGAATTCTATCAAACATTTAGAGAAGAGCTAACACCTATCCTTCTCAAACTCTTCCAAAATATAGCAGAGGGAGGAACACTCCCAAACTCATTCTACGAGGCCACCATCACCTTGATACCAAAACCAGACAAGGATGTCACAAAGAAAGAAAACTACAGGCCAATATCACTGATGAACATAGATGCAAAAATCCTCAACAAAATACTAGCAAACAGAATCCAACAGCACATTAAAAGGATCATACACCATGATCAAGTGGGGTTTATTCCAGGAATGCAAGGATTCTTCAATATACGCAAATCTATCAATGTGATTAACCATATTAACAAATTGAAGGAGAAAAACCATATGATCATCTCAATAGATGCAGAGAAAGCTTTTGACAAAATTCAACACCCATTTATGATAAAAACCCTGCAGAAAGTAGGTGTAGAGGGAACTTTCCTCAATATAATAAAGGCCGTATATGACAAGCCCACAGCCAACATCATCCTCAATGGCGAAAAACTGAAAGCATTTCCACTAAGGTCAGGAACAAGACAAGGTTGCCCACTCTCACCACTCTTATTCAACATAGTTTTGGAAGTTTTAGCCACAGCAATCAGAGAAGAAAAGGAAATAAAAGGAATCCAAATCGGAAAAGAAGAAGTAAAGCTGTCACTGTTTGCAGATGACATGATACTATACATAGAGAATCCTAAAGATGCTACCAGAAAACTACTAGAGCTAATCAATGAATTTGGTAAAGTAGCAGGATACAAAATTAATGCACAGAAATCTCTGGCATTCCTATATACTAATGATGAAAAATCTGAAAGTGAAATCAAGAAAACACTCCCATTTACCATTGCAACAAAAAGAATAAAATATCTAGGAATAAACCTACCTAAGGAGACAAAAGACCTGTATGCAGAAAATTATAAGACACTGATGAAAGAAATTAAAGATGATACAAACAGATGGAGAGATATAATGTTCTTGGATTGGAAGAATCAACATCGTGAAAATGACTCTACTACCCAAAGCAATCTACAGATTCAATGCAATCCCTATCAAACTACCACTGGCATTTTTCACAGAACCAGAAAAAGAAATTTCACAATTTGTATATGGAAACAAGAAAGACCCCGAATAGCCAAAGCAATCTTGAGAACGAAAAACGGAACTGGAAGAATCAGGCTCCCTGACTTCAGACTATACTACAAAGCTACAGTAATCAAGACAGTATGGTACTGGCACAAAAACAGAAATATACATCAATGGAAGGAGATAAAGCCCAGAGATAAACCCATGCACATATGGTCACCTTATCTTTGATAAAGGTGGCAGGAATATACAGTGGAGAAAGGACAGCCTCTTCAATAAGTGGTGCTGGGAAAATTGGACAGGTACATGTAAAAGTATGAGATTAGATCACTCCCTAACACCATACACAAAAATAAGCTCAAAATGGATTAAAGACCTAAATGTAAGGCCAGAAACTATCAAACTCTTAGAGGAAAACATAGGCAGAACACTCCATGACATAAGTCACAGCAAGATCCTTCTTGACCCATCTCCTAGAGTAATGGAAATAAAAACAAAAATAAACAAATGGGACCTAATGAAACTTCAAAGCTTTTGCACAGCAAAGGAAACCATAAACAAGACCAAAAGACAACCCTCAGAATGGGAGAAAATATTTGCAAATGAAGCAACTGACAAAGGATTAATCTCTAAAATTTACAAGCAGCTCATGCAGCTCAATAACAAAAAAACAAACAACCCAATCCAAAAATGGGCAGAAGACCTAAATAGACATTTCTCCAAAGAAGATATACAGACTGCCAACAAACACATGAAAGAATGCTCAACATCATTAATCATTAGAGAAATGCAAATCAAAACTACAATGAGATATCATCTCACACCAGTCAGAATGGCCATCATCAAAAAATCTAGAAACAGTAAATGCTGGGGAGGGTGTGAAGAAAAGGGAACACTCTTGCACTGCTGGTGGGAATGTGAATTGGTACAGCCACTGTGGAGAACAGTATGGAGGTTCCTTAAAAAACTACAAATAGAACTACCATATGACCCAGCAATCCCACTACTGGGCATATACCCTGAGAAAACCATAATTCAATAAGAGACATGTACCAAAATGTTCATTGCAGCTCTATTTACAATAGCCCGGAGATGGAAACAACCTAAGTGTCCATCATCAGATGAATGGATAAAGAAGATGTGGCACATATATACAATGGAGTATTACTCAGCCATAAAAAGAAATGAAATTGAGTTATTTGTGGTGAGGTGGATGGACCTAGAGTCTGTCATACAGAGTGAAGTAAGTCAGAAAGAGAAAAACAAATACCATATGCTAACACATATATATGGAATTTAAGGAAAAAAAATGTCATGAAGAACCTAGGGGTAAGACAGGAATAAAGACACAGACCTACTACAGAATGGACTTGAGGATATGGGGAGGGGGAAGGGTAAGCTGTGACAAAGCGCGAGAGTGACATGGACATATATACACTACCAAACGTAAAATAGATAGCTAGTGGGAAGCAGCCGCGTAGCACAGCGAGATGAGCTAGGTGGTTTGTGACCACCTAGAGGGGTGGGATAGGGAGGGTGGGAGGGAGGGAGACGCAAGAGGGAAGAGATATGGGAACATATGTATAACTGATTCACTTTGTTATAAAGCAGAAACTAACACACCATTGTAAAGCAATTATACTCCAATAAAGATGTAAAAAAATTTTTTTTGGAATGTTCTTTTCTTAAAATGGCATCCTAATTTAGTGGCTCCCCTATCTTCTCCTACCCTTCTGAGAATTTTGATGAGTGTTTTATAGTTTTTTCCTGCTCTGAGTACTGCCTTTATTTCTCCAAGTTCCTTTTCCATTTGCTTTTTATGCGTCTTTGTCTTTCATGTTAAGAGATCTTCGTCAAATGTCCGGAGATCCTTGGATATCCACTCATATTTAACAGTGGGTTCCAAAAAGCCTGTTGGAAGATACATGAGCAGCAGTAACCTTCATTGCGTGGTGATCAGGTAGGGAACCAGATTTTATGCTGGAAAAGCCCCAAACATGAGTAACTGTAGGTACCTACTCTTGTGTCTTTCTGTTTCCTCAGAGAGGAATGTCCTAATCTCCGGCTGGGGCTGGGGGCTGCGAGGGGGTAGGTTCTAAGCCTGATGGCTAACATTTCCAAGGCTTTCTCAGAGTCTCACTGCTTAGTGGGCCCTGTGTTCCATAAGGTACCCCTTAACCACTTTTTCAGCTGTGGCTAGTTCCAGCACTTCTCTGGTTCACCCTCTCTTTACAGTAAACCTCCCACCTTCTGTGGGGGGCAGAGGAGAAGTGAAAACTTGGTGGTATGGGCTGGAGAAAGGATTTGAAGTCTAATTTCTCCTGTGACACACCTTCAAACAATCCTCTTTTGTTTTTCAGCCATACTCCTGCCATCGGCGGTATCTGGTGTCTCAAATTCCTTAGCCTTTCTTGGGGGTCCACGGCACAAATCCTCACAGAGTAGGGAACACAGAAATCTCATCAGTGTATGAGTGAGAATCGATCAGGCTGTGCTGTGGCAACAAACCACCCCAAATCCCCAAGGCTTAAAACAACAAAGGTTGCTTCCTCTCTCACACTACATGTCCACAGGGGCAGGAGAGAGCCCGGCTCATCACGGTCACTTGGGACCCACACGGACAGAGGCTCTGCCATCCGGTGACACCACCATCTTAACCTGAGGCTTCAGGGGAAGAAGGTGCTCTGAGCTGCTCCTGCCTAGAAGCAACATCACATTTCACTGCTCCCGTTTCACTGGCCTTGTCTTGCTCCTAGGGTATGAGGAGGTGCAGTGCAGTCATCCCTGGGCTTGAAAGCAGAGGACAACTGGCAATATGGGGGAGGGGCACTAATGTCTACCACAGCCAGTCACCACTATGGTGTTCCAAAATTTTGTTGTTCTCGTCTGCTGCTGTTTCCTCTGTCTCCTGGTGATTGTTGCTTTACGTGTTTTTATTATTTTACTGTCATTTTAGTGTAGCTTTTTTTTTTGAATTTTGTTTTATTTATTTATTTTTAAACAGCAGGTTCTTGTTAGTTATCCATTTTATACATATTAGTGTATGTATGTTTAGTGTAGCTTTAAGAGGGAGCAGAGATAAAGACCAATTCAAACTGTGCAACACACCACTCCAAGTAGCCAAAACCCTCCCATTACGCTGTGTGCTTGCTCCCATCCATCTCTCTGATTCCACCCCCCGCTCTGTTCTCTACTCAGAGTGAGTTTGTTGCCTAAAGAGAGACGGGTAGGCTGCGGAACTTTTCAGAACTGGTCATTCATTAACAATACTTTTCAAGAAGGGGTCTGGGTGGTAGTTTTCAAACATATATCCAGAAAAGAGCCTTTACTAGAAGCAAAGCATTTATAAATACTTTTTTCAGAAAACAATTATATTCACTCACTACTGAGCATCTAGTCTACGTTCAATAGAGCAATCCTATTTTCTCATTCTGTAGGATTCACTTGCAAACAGATGCCAGTTTCCTCCAAGTATGAGAAAAATGCTAAAGTTCAGAGTGAATTAAAAGTAGTGTTTAGAGCAGATTTAGCTATCAGCAGATACCTCTGGCAAGTAGTAGTACAGGTGGTTTTTATTACCATCTATTTGCATCACTGTGGTTTCTGATGTTGCTATTTTGAGAACTCGCTGCTTCTGTAACAAGAATTCCAGGGCCCCTTTTCCAGGCCAGTCACCAAAACGACGGTGGGAGAGCCCCTTCCATGAAACCACACCTGTGGTTTCAGTCTAGGTCTCTAATTAGCTAGGTCTCTAATCCATAGAGCTAACATGGGGAAACTACCCAGATGATACTTGTCCTTTAAATCAGTGGTTCTTAATTTTTTACATACTCAAGAATCACAGGGAGAATTTACAAGACAAAAACAAACAAGGAAAACAAACCTAATGAACAAAACCCCAGATCACTGGACCCCATCTTAGGTATTCTGGTTTGGAAAAGAAAGGTAGTAATTTGTATTTTTAACAAGTACCTTCCAGAAAGACTTCAGGCCACGTGGCTTTTAATAGTGCTTTTCCATTTTCTACAACAGTATACACGGAATGAGCATTCAGTAAATATTTTTTGATGCTGAGGAAGAAATCCGCAGAATGTATGTATTTCCCCCATGATACCATCAAAGAGGTAGCAAATGAAGGTCTTTCCTATAAATGTGGCATGACAGATGAAATGCAACCCACAAATTCAAATGGCTTAAAGACAACTGGTGGAATATTTTAAAGCACAGGTCTTGGGGTTTGCTTTGTATTAACTACTCATAACCCAGAAAGCCCTACTAACCAATTTCTTAATGTCAAGTTGAATTTCTGACTGGATGGGTTTCTAAAGCATCACCCCAATATTCCGGAATCAATTCTACCTCCTGAATGAAACATCTTGCAAGAGGGTTAAGCTGTTTTCCTAGTTCAAATGGATAAAAGCAAGCCCCCAGCCCTAGTGGAGGCTGGGTGATGGGTTCATCGTGAGGCTGCAGGGACCAGGTGGTTAAGCTTGTAGTTTCATGGAGCTGGTGCAGGTGAGAGAGCTGAAGGAAAAGGCCAGCATCTGGACCGAATGCTCCTGCATCTTTTTCTCGGATGGCTTTCCAAGTTTCTAAAAAGGATGTAGAACCCGGCCTCTTGACAGCTCCCTACTTTTAAAAACCTGCTCCATTTCCACTACATTTGCAAAATACTTGCTGCACTCCATCCCTCCAAGCCAGAAGGAACCTGGAGACAGCGGGAGGTCACCGACAATTCTGCACGTGAGTGCACCTATTTTTAACTGTTTGACTGTGAAGCCTGGAAAGCAGAGGGAGACACCAAGCACGCTGAACTAACTGACCCAATGCCGCCCCCTGGCTGGGAGGATGCAGATCCCTTCCCAACCCATTTCCAACCTTGCCTTAAAGGTGCCAGCGATTTAATCAGCTAACAGCTAATGCTGACTGTTACTAAAAGAGCAGGCGAATGATACCTTTCTGACCTGCATAGCCCTTTACCTATTTAAGTAAAATGAACAAACAGCTTCCAATAATTGTTTCTCACTCCAAAAGATATACCGAGAAATAGGCTGGTGCAATCATAAAATGCAGAATTAAATGAAACCGAATTTAACCACTTGACCCTTCTTTTACTCCAAGCTCGCATTTTAAATGAAAGTGCTTAAAAAAAATGCAAGTGCTTAAAAATTATTCAGGAGACTGGAAAAGTGAGAGTCAGAGGAGAAAGAGAATCTTTAGGGCCAGGTAGTGGGGGTAAAGGTTAGCCTTCTTGATTTATTTTGAATAGACTGTGGTGACACTCAAGCTTGCTGAGTTATCAAATTTCTTAGGTATTTCAAACAAAGAAAATAAAATGCAGACAGGGCAGCAATAGCTTTCTGTAGCTCTTCACAAGAAAGTGTATTTCAGTTCAAAAACATGTCTTTTGTGAGGTGAGAAGGACACTCTGGTACCACCAGAGATGAAAACTAAGCCCTTCCTGAAAGTCACAGTGAAAAAACTGCAGACACTCCTGAAAGGCAGAAGGATTTCCTTGATTTCCTCCAGAGGCCACACTATCCATCCCAAACTTTTAAGGGTTGCTTTAAGGCAGTGGTTCTCAAATTATGGTCCTGGGACCAGCAGCAATAACATCACCTGGGAACTTATTAGTGACAACGTTGAGTTTCACCTGAGCCCTGAGATCCTGGAAAACAGCAAAGGTTAAGGGCTCCCCTCCCCTCGTTTTGTGTTCTGGAAATGGCTTAGGCAAAGAACCTACCTTCCCATTAGACTGGAGTAGCTCACAGGTGCCCCCTTGTTTACCTATGACAAGGCCAGACACAGACCCTCCAAATTTACATTCTTTGCCTGACAAATGGTTAGTTGAACTGCTGATTAATCAAGACAAAATGCTTATTAACCAGCCTTTGATTAAGCTCCTCGCCTTCTTCCAGGTCCCTGAACTTTGGCCAGCTTACCACCCCTACTCAACAGCTCCTCCTGGGAATAGGCTGATGTCAGTTAAAACACCAACAGCTCCTCCTGGGAATAGGCTGATGTCAGGTTAAAACACTCTTTCATGGGCAATGCGTTCAAGCCATGCTTCATCCCACTTCCTCACACCTTGTTCTTCCAAGCCTTGTTTACTTCTCCCTCCAAAAGAACCCCCTTTGTGCCTAACTCTGGAGACGCTTGCAGATCTTACAGAGGTTCTGCTACTGCAACAGTCCGCCTTCCCCTGTTACAATAGGACCTTTCCCCTTTGCAATAATGCTTTCCAATAAAGTCTCTCCTTACTCAATCCAGACCTGTTTTTTTTATTTAACGTTAGAAATACAAATTCTCAGGCCCCGCCCCATACCTTCTAAGTGGGAAACTAGGGGATGGGAAGCGGTGCGCCTGGAAATCAATTTCTGAACAAGTGCTCCAGGAACAGTTTGAGAACCACTGATTTACGGCAACCTCTCAACACTTAACTCCCTCCCACCTGTGTTTGACTCAGGCGCTCTTAAGCACAAGTTGTTTCTGAGCATCCCCACAGATCGTTTCTCTCATCAAGTCATTTCCCAATGACAAACGATGCCACCGAGCGCCCGTCTCCCCTCCTGGCCGCGCGTGGAGCTGAGCGGGCCTGAACCCGCACACACTTACATCTCCATCCACCGGCCTCTGGTCGTCACAATCCCTGGTGGGACTAATGTCCTGGCGCATGACCCAGATGGGCTCTTTGGGCTCGTCGGGGGTATAAGGAGAGCGTATGGTCCTGGTTTTCACCTCCTCGATGGCCTCCTTGATGTCCTTGATGGCCAGCGAGATGGCATCCCTCCTCTCCTTGCTGTACCGCTGCACCGCCTCGCCGCCAGCCGCCCTCTGCTGCCCCGCCGGCGCCTGTAGCCCGGGGCTGTCCGGGCGGCCCCCGCCCGGGGTGGGGGCGCGCTCCAGGTCCTGCTCGGCCTCAGGCATGTCCTCGGCCGCCTTGTCGAGGCTCTGCGAACTCATGCTCTGCTTGACCTCGGCCACGATCTGGTCGATGTCCTCTTCCTGCTCGTAGCTGTCCATGCGCGGGTAGGGCGCGAACTCGGCCTCCTTCTCGGGGCTGTCGGACTCGCCGTCGGAGCGCTCGTCGTAGTGGTGCAGCCGCGCGCCCAGGGCCTCCTGGCGGTAGGCGGCCGCCTCGTCTCGCTCCTGCTCGTACAGCCGCAGGCCGTCGCGCGCGTCCAGCTCGGGTGCGTCCCCGATTTCCTCGTACACGTGCTCCTGGAGGCCCCCGTAGTCGGCGTAGGGCTCGGCATAGGGCTCGTCCTCGCCGCGGTGGAAGAGCCGGTGCGTGTAGACGTAGCCCGAGTAGGCAGCGTTCATGGCCTCCTCGTGCTCCAGCGAGTGGAAGTGCAAGTGGTTGGGCAGCGCGCGGCGGTGCGTGGCCTCGGCGTGCTCGGCCTCCGCCTGCTCCGTGTACTCCTCGGCCTCGGGCCGGTACTGCACTGCGTACGCGCTCTCGTCCTCGGGGTCCTGCGCGCGCTCGGAGTCGTAGCCCTCGCGCGCTGCGGCGATCACGTCGCCCTCGGCCGTGTCCGTGTGGTTGTGGAAGCCGCTCTCCGTGCTGGCGGAGCGCGCCAGGCACTCCCCGCGCTCCTCCTCCTCCTGCTGCTGCTGCTGCTGCTGCTGCTGCTGCTGCTGCTGCTGCTGCGGCCCGGGCTGGGCGCGGAGGTCCTCGACGGCGCGCCCGCGCGGGGGGCGGCCCGCATGCTGCTGCTGCTGCTCCTCCTCCACCTCTGGGTGCTCCAGGTCGGCCTCCACCGACTCGTTCACCTCCCCGCCTGCCGCCTCGTCCGTCACCTCCACCTCCGCGGCCGCCTCCAAGTGGTTCATGGTGGGCGTCGGCGACGGCTGGGAGAGGGGCTGGGCCGGCTCACTGCGCTCTCATTCTGCTCCACCCGGCTGGAAAAACAAGAAGGGGGGAGGGGCTATTACGTGGTTCAGACTGTAGGCGGGAGCTGAGTACCAAGACACCATAAAAACAGCTGTTATTGATCCCATCTGAATCTCGGTCAATTCAAAAGTGATTGCAAGTTTAAGCTCAGCCTGAGAGCACATAGTTCATTTTCTTCGTAGCACGTGTCGTAATTTGTAATTACATATCTCCTTGTGTAATTGCTTACTGGCTTTCTCCCTATCCCACCCCTCAGACTGAGAGCCTCTTGCGCCGTTAGTTCCCCACCATGCTTACTATTCAGGTTCTGTTTCTGATGCATATGAATAGAGAGTACTACCAAATTGAATGAGACAATTGACACATTTTCCATCTGCTAAGGGATAAACCTAAGTTATACTAGAAATGATTTTTAAAATAAGTTTCAAGGGAAAAAAATAATCTTGGAATGTTTTGGATCCATTGCTGTCAATACAAATTCGCAGCCATTCTGGGGGAGGCTATCAACCATCAATGGGTTCTCGTCCTGGCACTGCTGGCTGTTGCCTCCGGTTAAGTGGCTCAATTTTCCGGACCTCCACAATGAGACTGGACTCATTTCCTATAGCAGGATGTTAACAGCTATTACCTAGAGAAGAAAAGACTCCGTGGTCAAATAAGTCTGGGAAATGCTGACTTCTAGTTGACTTTTCATTGTGAATATTCAAGGGGAGGAAGATACAGGATGCTCGGTTCACAAACTTGTTTGACTGGGAAACACTTTTTTCCTACAGGCCAGTGTTCTGACAAATGCACTTAAAGAAACTAGCTAATTTCTAATACTTCCCTCATACACCCTGGATCTAAAGTTCTTTGATTCTATGAATTAGCATTATAGCTGATATTGGATAACACGCTTATTTCTTTAAAATATGGCTAGGTCTC
>NW_006791041.1:109934-112237 GCF_000442215.2 Lipotes vexillifer | reverse complement strand
CTTTCCCTATTTTCAGAGGGACTTGCAGCCAGAGAGACAGCTTTGGTTTCAACCTCTCTCAATTCTTATCACAAAATAGCTTTATAGCATAATCTGTGTACAGTGTATGGAAATAAACACAAAGGATGTAAAGAACAGCAAAAACAAGCAGGATCCCTATGATTTCAAGACATTTATGGTAAATAGGTTCAACATGTGTAAACTTTTAGGGACTTCCCTGGTGGTCCAGTGGGTAAGACTCCAAGCTCCCAAGGCAGAGGACCCAGTTTCGATCCCTGGTCGGGGAACTAGATCCCACATGCATGCCACAACTAAGGAGCCCACATGCCACAACTAAAAAGATCTTGCATGCTGCAACTAAAGATCCCGTGTGCCACAACTAAGACCTGGCATGGCTTAAATAAATAAATATATTTTTTAAATGTGTAAACTTTTCTCATAGTGTTCTTTTGGAGAGCTCATCTTACAAATGGACAAAAGTGGGAAGTGAACTCTTTAATGTAATAGCAGAAAGCTCCAGGAGGACCAGGAACATCTGATGGACTCTCTAATGTTTTGATGCATTATATTCTACTCAACTCCCACCACAATGAAAGCAATTTCCTTCAGGCACTATGACAGTCCCAGTAGGAAAGGAGGCCATTTTGGAGCTACCAAGTTCATCTTAAAGCAGGAGTATCATCTTTCTCCCATTCCTTGATGGATCCACCACTAATACTAGAAAACAACTGTGGTTTAGCAGAGATGATCAATCCTCATTGCTTCCTTCCTTGATAAGAGTCCCACTTCATACAAATTAGACCCTGTCTTCTTTGAAAAACTATGGCCTCCTCTCATTTAACCCCTGAGAACAGTGACTGTGAACTAGGTATAAGAAAGTTTTCCAAGTACGAGTCTCCATTCAGACCAGATGGATGGTTAATGCACTGAACAGAAGAGGCAAATGCTGGTGCTGAGGGCCCCCAGGTTAGGTGGCCTCCAGCGGATCACGCGAAATACAAAACAAATATTCAATTCAATACAACACATGGACGACAACAGTCTATCCAAGTTTCCTTTATAAGAACTCTCTGGAAAAGACAACAGTCATGTACAAATCTAAGTCTGCTGAGCACAAAGAAAGCATTCACTGGGAGGGATACCAAACATGCCAGATACTTCCCTGGGTACTGTTGCCCTGCAGTGTGTCAGCTGTGTGTGGTTAGTGTTAGCAATGCAACAACCACCATCCAAAACACCTGAACAAGCCAAGAATTCATGATAACCATGTGCAGAACTGATCAAAACACTGTCCTCAGTGAAAATGGCACTTTCCCTTTTCACTTTGATGAAAATCTATCGATATATGCATCAGAAAGAGATTTTAGTTTATTCTGGGTTAAAATTGTATTTGACCAGCAAATGGTGCCATCTCATAGAGCACTGATCCAAAGGAAATGAGATTTCCATGCATGTCCATACACTGAGTTATGGTAAAGAAAGTTACAAGAAACCACTACTTTAGGGAAAAATACTGTCAAAATAATGCAGTTTTGCTACAGTGGAGCTTTCTATTCACTGGGTACATTGTCCTTATACCCCCTCCCCCCGCCTCAGGGGAGTATTCCCTCATGCACGGAGCATTTCTATTTCGCTCACCACCGTGGTTTCAAGAATATAGTTTGGGTTGTGGTGTTTGCGGCACATTAATTAATAACAGACATCGATTTGAGGGATTTCTCTAGGACAAAGGCAAATACCAACTTTTAAAGATGGAGCTGATGTTGGTGGTCGGGTCCATCGGTAGTGCACGAGAGGATGGTTCCCTGTACCCTGGCAACTTTGGGGGTGACATTTATTTAAAAACCCCACTGAGGCTGTTTTGAAAGAATCCAAGGTTATTGTGGGTATAGAGATTGGTACCACCTTTTGAAAAGCAATTTGGCAAGATGAATTAAAATCTTAAAAAGGTGATATACCTTTGCCCCAGTAACTCTACTTATAGAAATCTCAAAGGAAAACCTCAGATGTGGACAAAGATGTTTCTCACGGTATTTGCTTAAAAAGTAAAGATTATAAACACTAACTATTAAGCGCTAACATTAAGTACGAATAAGTACAGTGCTAATAAGCATGTTAGCATCATATTGCAGTTCAGGAAGGTGTGGGGCTTCTCTGGCTGGCTAGCTCCACCTGGAGTTCCCACAGCACTCAATCTCAACCTGCCACAGCTGAACATCTCAGCTCCCAAACCTGGCCCCGCCTCCTGTATTTCCTGTATGGCTGAAAGGCACCACCAAGTCCCCAGTCCAGGAATCATTACT